>NW_028301542.1:11072500-11287500 GCF_042242905.1 Orbicella faveolata
CCATCGGTGGTCATGTCTGTGTTTGTCTGCTGTCCTTGCTTAAGACCTCCAATAAAGTTCTTGTTTTGGCGTTAATACTCGAAGGGTATCAAGTGATTTAATGTTCATCGTGTTAGTCAAGTGTTTTGCAATTGGTTCTCGTTTTTTTTTTTTTTTAATCTTCCAAGGTCTGTCTGTCCGCGTGCCTAGACATAATTGATTCGAGGCTCAGCCAAAAACCCGGAAAGACAGATTTCCGGTGTTCTTACCTTCAGTAGCTGTCCCATTGAGTCCTCGTCATCAGATAAATTTTCACCACCTCCTGTCATTCCTACAAGCATTTTCGCTTTCTCTTCTTCCAAATAATTTTTGAGTCCGAGGTAACTGTCATTTAAAGCGTCATAGTCCTCCCGCATTTGTTCGTTTTTCACTTTGTGAAACTGCAGACTTTCATTGGATTTCTTCAACTTGTTCTTAACCGCTTCTAACTCTTGGCTGTGCTTTTTGAGCATATTTTCCTTCTCTTTCTCCAGCCCATCAACGTTCACGTTAAGCTTGGTATTTTCAACCTTTAACGCCATCAATTCTTCTTTTAATTCATTCACCACGCGCTCTTTCCGTCTCATATCAACTAAAGCCGCACTCAGCTGTTTGTTCAAGTTACTCTCTAATTTTTCCCCTTCCGAAAGCTTTTCCAGCAAACGGTTTTCTGCGTCGCGTTTCTCTTCTTTTAGCTTTGCTATTTCCTTTTTGGCTTTTTTTAAAACTGGATGAAATTTGGCTTCTTCATTTCTAACCTCGCTGACATGATCGTCAATTTCATTTACTTGACCGCCATCCACGCTACAGTCACCCCCCCTAAATTTAAAATTTGAACGCTGTAGCTCTTCATATTCCTCAGCAGTACAGTATCTTTTAAAACCATGCTTTATTTTTTCTAATTCCGCTTGGTTTGTTTCATTTTCTTGTCTTGTTCTCAAGAGTTGATCTTTCAACCCACGAATATCATCGTATAACTTCTGCGTTTCCTCTAAAGATGAAGAAATAACCGCCCTATATGCAACAGCTTCTCTTTCAGCATCAGCCATTCTTGACTGCAAACTTTTAATAACCTCCTGAAATACAATAATTTCAGAATCCTTTTTCTCCAAAGCGTGCCTGCATTCGTCCTTCAGCTTGGCTAGTTCCTTGCCAATACTCGCACAGTGTTCCGCAGAACTTTGTTGAAAGACTGAAATCGTGTCTTTGAAATCTTCTCTGACATCCGTAACGATTTTACGAATACTTTGCACGAAACAAGGACATGCTACTTCACTGGCGTAGAAAACTTTACTGGTAGTTAAAGATTCCTTTTCGATCCCAGTAACATCAGTCTTTTTCTTCTCGGATGACCCTGATTCACTTTTCTCGTCCGAGGCTGAAACTTTGCTACTTGTTTTTAACTTTTTCCCACGTTTAACCTGAACTCTTTCCTTCTTGGTTTCGTCGTTTTCCTTCATTAATTCATTAGCTAGTGCTTTATTCTTTTCGTCGCTCTCGCGCTTCTCAAAATTTTTCTGCAACTCTTCATAGTCCTTTCGCACGTCTTCCAATAACTTCTGCATGGTGTCCGTGTCTTTTTTACTTATAGCAAGCTTCTCTTTTAAGATTCTCACTTCGCCAGTACTTGCTTTATCCGCTTGGCAGCACTGGGCTCTACTCTCCTTCAGCCGTGTTTGTTTCTGAGAAATCGTTGCCATTTCTTCGTGTTCTTCTGTCTTTGAAACAGTCTCCTCATTACAGGTTGTGATTTTACAGTCATTAGGTTGCAATTTGATTTCTTCGCTAGCTAATTGATTATCACAAGTTTCAGGGCTTTCTTTTCCCAAAACCTTTTCATCATCTAAGCGTAATTCTTTTACCGTTTCAGGAACTTCGCTCTCGCTTGTTGACTCAAAATGATGTTCGCTAATTTCAGCAAGTAATCCTTCATTATCAGTTGAACTTGGTATTTGAGTAAAATGACCTTCCTCCGTACATTCAGTATTTATTACCGGGATGACTTCACTCTCAGTAGACACGACTTTTACATCTTGCTCTTCGCTCGCGCTCTGGATGTTATCTGACACAGGTTGATTCGACACGTGTTCAGAAGTGCTTGGCTGAGAAATGTGGTTTTTGGCGGGCGAATCACCGACTTTCAGCGTGGAGTCCATGTTGTGTCGGTTTCTTTTTGAAAGGTTTCTTGCCGATCAGTGATTGGCTCTTCCAGTCGCAGTCAGTAATTGTAACGTCATTGTCAACTCAAATGCGCGCGCTGAAAATGCTCGAGAAGGAAAAAGAAGAAAACATTTCGGAAGGTTTGAGTCTTTGGAGTTTCAGTTTAGAAGCCTTACATTTTGTGTTTTTTGAGAAGGTAGCAAAAGGAGGGCTGTGATGCCGTTTCACCCCACCCCCACCCCTATTAACACATTCACGCGTCACGTACACTTACAAATACTTTTAGCATTGGTTTTCTCAGAAGTAATTCACGAATCAATGGCCAATTCCTTCTATGGAACGCACCTGTAGGGAATCATGGTAGCTGTATTCATCGTCTTGGACTGGATATTTGCTTTGATGAATACACCCACCATGGTTCCCTGCAGGCGCGTCTTATAGAGAGAATTCTTTTCACGCGTACCACATGAATTGGTGCCCTCATCAAGTGTCACGCAAAAACCCCTTTGACACCCTCTGAAAAAAGTGTTGCACAAGCTATCACAACTATTAGTAGAATTCTACTAGTAAATGGTTTGAACCCAGGAGTATCGGTAGTTCGTATAGTGTGATCGTCCGGGTGAGTGTAGTCACCAACAACAGTTCTTTTCAGAACTACACTCACCCGGACGATCACACTATACGAACTACAGAATTCTACTAGTATGCTAATGCAAATGCTGTAATCTGATTGGCTGAGTCATTGCACACTATCTGAACAATAGAGTGTTCCTGTCGAGGAAAACTCGAGGAACTATCGGCTGATAGTTGCCCCGCGGATATTTGATGTTAAAAAATATTTGCCCGAGGAGCGAAGCTTCGAGGGCAAATGTGCTAGTTTTAAGAACATCACGTTTCCAAGGGACAACTATCAGACTGATAGTTCCGAGACATAATCACTCTATTGCCTTTATTGTTCACCACTAAATTTTCTCTCTGCGCGCCAGTTCAAAAATCATATTGAATTATTTTCAACTTTTTTAGATGAAAGCCATTAAAGTCAAATGTAAAATTTAAAAAAGGAAAACGGGCATTAACCCACCTAATACAATTGCAATTGTTTATTGTCTATGAACCCGCTTGTTTACAAAAAGATTTTCAAAACGACTACTGTACTATCCACCCGGGTAGTTTCTTCACATTAGTGTGCAGTGTGGTGTGGTCGACAAAATTGCAACGTTTCCTCGTTTCTCCGTAGTTTTAAAAGAACATTTAGAAGCAAATGAATAGAGAAAACTCCTAGGAAGACTAAAAGGAGGGCATTTACGGTTTCTCGAAATAAAAAGCTCGAAATTCTTGAAAGAAATTGATAAACGCGCGTACACAACTACAAATGTCAAATTTACATTCATTTAATTCAGTCTGCGAGAATCCTCTTTTACTAAGACCAGAAATAATTGGAATCGCCATTTGAAGGAAATTTCAATGAGAATTCTACTAAAACAATTAGATTATTCGCTCTCGATTTCTATGAGGCGATAGTTGATTGGGCCTCATCAACTACCCCTCATAGAAATCTCGAGCTCATAATCTAATTTTTAATTAGCAGATGTATATGCAAGCCAGCCTGCGAACACAGACGGATTTCCGGTTTCTGTTTGAAGCAAAAGCAGGAAATCCATCTTTGTTCGCACTCTGTTTGGTTGGGATAGCAGGTCAGCAAGCAGCTCTTGCAAGGTCTGAAATGAATGACACGATACCCTTTGATAGGAGAACAGAGCAAACAACAGAAACAATGCTCCTAGCCCCAAAACAACAACTGGTGCTACAAGTGTACTACGACACAACACTGCCTCCACAGGTTTAAGATTTTACATTTACAATGCATTAATTTACTGTCATACAACGTCCATTAGTTAATGCGTTACAACGTGTGGAACGGGTGCACAGAGGTTTTAAATTGTTTGTTGGTACTGACCAGAAGGATCGCGGCTTCCAGGAGCATCACGCAGAGGGAAGATCCTAATATATAATAGGCGATTTGCATGATAGAATCATTTGACTACAACTACCGGAATCCTTCAGTTTTTCTGTTTCTTATGCTAATTAGGGCTAAAGAAAAAACGAAAGGAATGCTGGTAGTTGTAGTCAAATGACGACAACGTGCAAATTTGCTATTAATAGGACTCTAATAAACATTCATTGATATGCATTCGGACATTTACTGAGTGATTTGTTTTGGGGATACAAAATTCGACTCAAAATTCGATACAAAATTTGTGGCGACGTGTTGTTTCGGAAATGCCGTAAAAACCAATATAATAGCGAGCGCGTGGTTTACTATTTAAAAAAATTGATGGCAAAATTTCCTTGATTGATGGCGGGGATGATCACATACCATACGAACAACTGAAATTTTCTATATCCTGATTATATTTTTCACAAGAAAAAAAACGCAGCTTAAAGCTTTCTATAGTCATTGTCCCTGTTGTTTTTATTGTTTCTCTATACCACTATATTGGACTAAAATGTCTGATCAAGTTATTCTTTTCGGTGAAAGAGAAATCCTTATCGAGCCCAATCGCAATTCTCAGTTTTTTCACCTTTGTCAATACAGTCCATGCGACTGAAAAGCCAAAAAATCCACTAGTGACTTGTCTCATTATTTACAGCCAGATATCGTTCCCAAGTGACACAGTGTTCAAGTACCACGTTTATGAATTCCCTTGTGTTGCGAGTGCGTCCTTGGAAACCAAAATTAAATTCGTTTTATTTTATTTTTCACGGTGCAAAACTTTTCAAACAGCTCAACAACTAGCCCGGGTGAAATTTCAGACGTCCATGGTTCATCCGCTGTACGCTACTTCGTCGGTCGACTGTCAACCTACATGAGTGGGATAGGAGTTGTTAGCAAGAAAAACAAAATTGGATTACATAACCATAAACCTCCAATATGGGATTTCCAAATCAATTTTACTTTTAAAAAAAGCCGACAATGGCTTCATTTTCATGGCCAGTTTTGTTAGAAGTTAAGAAGAGAATCAGAGATAAAATTGGCATTGACTTTTTCAAAATTGAGGCTGACACAAAAGCAATTTCCAAACAAGAAAATTTGCATTTGAATTTGAACATATAGGATGATTTGAACAAGTGTTTTTTTTAACTATTTACGGTGCGTTACACGTCATACCACGAGCGTAACCAAGGATTTAATGTATTGAACCCCGTTGTCGCTTGGTGATTTTCTTTTGGAATCCAAAAGTGAAATCAGAGGGAAAATTAACTAAAAGCTTATAATTACCTGCTTAAGAATGCGTTACTTTTTATGTCACACTGAGAGTGCGTAACAGAAGTAAACGCGTGGCAATATTAAACACAGCTGATTTACTCACGCGTAATATTTGCTGTAGCTGGTCATTCAAACGTTCGTTTTCAATCGCTCGTACGAGAAGACTTCAATATATAATTTATACTCACTCTATCAAATGTACTCGTGAAGCAGTGGAAATCAGAACTGGATGGAACGACGACAAGCAAACTGAATATGCCATGCCAAGGATTTCGACTGTGTTCGTCTTCCGGGCGACTTTTGCATTGGTTCTTTTCATTTTAATTGGACAGATTTTATTGTTTACCCTTACGAGATGTAGAGGGTTGGTAGATGAAGACACTAACGTGAAAAATCGTGAAAAGGCGACCGAAGATCCTCTGGAAAAACTGTTGCTGTTGACGGAGAAAATTCGACTCCTCAAGCTCGATGTTAAAAATCTCAGACGCGAGAATGGCGCTTTGAGCAATGCCATACGTGAACAAGCAACCCGTAACGAGGAAATCTCAAAGGAGTTAGCACGGCTCAAAAAGGCGGAAAAAATCACAATCGCTCAACAACTTAGCAAAGAAAAAAGCCAAGTAGCGAGAGGAGAATTTCTAAAGGGTCAACCTGTGAGAACAGAATTTGAGGTGGTTCCGTTTGATGGAGTGGCTTTCAATGCGGTTTATCAAATTGATCACGGTCTATCGGGTAATCCAGCTGAAAGGCCCTACGGCTTTAAGGGCAAGGATTACTTTGAAGTGATGAATTTTGCTGTTGAAGCGCTTTACAACTACGAGGGCAAAGATATGGAGACGACAGCAAGGGATCTTGTAGATGGGATAATGCGGATCGATCGACTTGTAGGTTCACAGTACGATTTCTACTTCAAATCAGCAAACAGCAAAGTGTTTCATCGTGTCAAAATTGAGAGACCGTTTGGTCCCCTGCGCCTTGCAGGTAGTATAGAGACAATCGACACCAATAACGAACTCATCAATTTAATTTTGCCCCTGTCAGGACGGCTGGATAAGTTTAAACTTTTCCTGGATAATTTTGTCGATGTTTGCATCAGATGGGACCAGTCAGTTTTCCTTACAGTTGTATTTTTCGGCCAAGAAGGAAAGGAAGAGCTGGAAACCCTTATGAAAAACGTCTCCAAAGCGGAGAACTTCTCAGATTATAAACTGGTATTTACTGATAAACCATTCTCCCGAGGCTATGGTCTCCAACAAGGGGCTGTTGCCTGGGAGAAAGGTAATGTCCTCATGTTCTTTTGTGATGTGGATGTTTTCTTCACAGCGGGATTTTTAGAACGCTGTAGATTCTACTCCACCCCAGGGGTAAAAGTGTACTACCCGGTAGTGTTTAGTCTGTATAACCCTATGATTGTTTATGGGGGGTCACCCCCTCCCACCCAAAATCAGCACCGCATTAATCGTGAGACTGGTTATTGGAGGGACTTTGGATATGGAATGACTTGTCAGTACAAGAATGACTTTATTAATATTGGTGGCTTTGATCTGTCGATCAAGGGTTGGGGAATGGAAGACGTGAAGTTATACCGCAGCTACCTTGCCAGCAACTTGGTGGTTATACGAGCAGCTGACAGAGGTATCTTCCACACATGGCATCCTAAGTTCTGTAGTCGCAATTTAACTCAGGCACAGTTTTTATCCTGCATTAAAAGCAAAGTGAAGTCAGAGGCATCACAACCACAACTTGGTCTCTTAGCATTTGGTGAGAAAATTTTTGATGAAAAAGAGACTAACTGGATTGAGCAACTTCAGGCTTCCAAGAAAAAGGAAATTACAAAGACACAAACCTAGAGGCCATTTTTGACTGAGAATTTGAGAATTACTTGTAAAATATTTTTAAAAAACTGGTTTAGTCCTATCATGTTAATTGTTAAATTGAAAATTAATGTCTTATCAATTAGAAGTACTGATTTGTCCTGGAAATTATCAGTCATTAGCTTAGCCATGAAGGATTGCCATGCAGCTTAATTGGTCTAGGTCATTCTAATTATCCAGTAGATTACATATCCTGATACCAACTGGATTATGATTATAGGCTTAGTCCTATGGATAAAACATAGTTTCTAGTGATCTAGAAAAATGATAGGAATGCTACATAAAGGACAAGAAACAGGCTTATTCTCAAACACATGTTGGGCTTTAAAAAAATTTGCATCTGAGAGCAAGTTTCTAGTCTTTAATCATCCTGTGTTTATTCTGTCACTGATAAAATCAAACCATCTTTGTGGATCTGAAGACCTAATTTAAATTTTACAAATGGAATTACCAAATATAGCATTCCGTGACCCTTGATAAGATTTCTGGCTCTTTGTATGCATATTCACACATTCAAATGATTAAAATTAATATGGATAAATATTGATACTCCATTATGGGTTGTTCAAGAGCAAGTTTCTTGGTATAATATTATCCATCTCATTATCCTTCACATTGAACATATTATATTTGAAATAGGAAATCCTCAACATACCAAAATGTGATAAGAAGATTAACATTTTTTATTAGGGTTATGGTATTAGACTAGATATTTCCTGGAGGGTAGGGGATTTAATTCAATTTTGGTAGTAAAACATTGATTTAGAAATTAATGCATTTTTGTAGTGATATTGTTTAGAAAAATATTTCACTAATGGAGGGTGATTAATATGTATAGCTTTCTCAGATAATTTGAATTATTCCTGGACATGGGATAACTTGCATTGTTTCATTCTATACTTGGCCTTCTGATAAAAAAAGGGCAGCTGGAAAAATAAATTCAATTTGAATGGTTCCTATGCTGCTGTGTAGGCACAGCTTATACAAAAAGCAAAAGCTTTTGCCATTAAAAGCTTTCTCAAACTATGATTTATATTATATCAAAAGGTTAAATGTATTCTTTGAATATTATTTATTTCTTACAAATAGCAGATATACAATAATATATAAAATAAAAGAGATAAATTTAAATACCATTGAAAGAAATATACAAAGATAGACTTTTTATTGTGGTTTGAAACAAATTAAATAAAGATGAAAAGTATCACAAGGACTGAAAAGAGTGGGGTGGGGAGGGGAGGTGGGAAAGGGGGGGGGGGGGGACAGTAGTGCTCCCATCCAAGATAAAAATAATGAAAGTAGAGGCAGGAAACTTCCTAGTCATCAGAAGGACCACCCAGATCCAAGGCAGACATCTGTTTTTGCATGCCAGGGCTGTAGCAGAGATTTCAAATCCAGGATTAACCTCTACAGCTAGACAAATCATGCTCCTCAACAACCTCTCACCCACTAATCCAAAATAATTTGACTGGATGCCAACCACATGTTCTTTGAATACATTTAGAGAACCCACATGGAGGCCAGATAAGGCTGATGTGGCTTCGTCTCTAAATATTGTAATTTATTTTGATATTATTTCTTGTTTACATAAGACACTGTGCTCAGATGGCAGTATACATTGTAAAAAATTTAATGCAATCACATTGGAAGGAACAATAATAGACTTTTATTGCAGTTTGAAACCAAATAAATTTGATATCAAAAGTGTTACCAGCTTAACCTAAATCTGTCTGTGATTTTTAACCTTTGCCCACATCAAATCTTTCCAGATGACAAGAAAAATATCACACGACCATGAAATCATGCAAGCTATGCTTGATTATTTCAATTTATACTTTATTTTTTGTTTGTATTGTTTGTTTCCACCTCTCTCATTTGGCTGGAGCAGGGGAGGGGGATAGATGAAGTTGTACCCATGACAACAGAAATAACAGTATTCTTGGGAATGACAACAAAAGGAATGTGACTAAGTAGATTAGGTCAAAAATATACCCGTCTAGCAGTTTTAGCAGTGTAAAATTTGAAGCATCTGAAAAATCTACAGAGCTCGAAATGGACAGAGGGGTAGATGTCTACACTCTCGATATCTGACCTCCACAATTTTGGCTTAAAAGTAAAAATATTTGAGATATGTTGTATGTTTCTTAAAGAAGCTATACATGTCTTTGTGCCAAGAGATGAGAAAGGCAAGCTCAACTCATTTAAATATCACAAAAGTGAATTAAAACCACTTTACTAGCTCAGTGGGTACACAGATGATGAGATGTCTTTATTCCAGATTTTAACCACAAAAAAGATGAGGATGGTTTACATAATTCAGCTGAAGAGAAATCATTGTCTCTAATAAGTCTCCAGTCAATGAAGTCCTAACTTGTTAGACAATTTCTGTCAGTTTCACTGCAATTCATAAAAGTTGTATATGCCGTGACAATGCTAATCTTACTTCCATACTTCAACCGTTTCTTTGCAAAATTCACCAACATCACTAAGGAGTCAGTAATCTTTATTCCAGGTCACTGAAACAAAATCAATATATTTTTATTGATCATTCTACTTATTGAGTACTTACAATATAGAAAAGTAAAATTGTCAAGTTTGTTACAAATGTTCTTTACTTCATTACAATTGTGCGCATACTTCTCACATGCGATTTCTCTTTAAAGGTTAAAATTATTGCATTTTGGCCTGCCCTGCAGGTTCACCAAATTAAAATACACCACAAATGAAGCTGTGAAAATGGGGTACAGTGATTTGTACCACACATAAGCTATATATTTGTCTTATTGACCTTAACTAAATTAAAAGTAAATGCAAATAAAATAACTTCCAAAATTGTGTGGCTATGGACTGTACCTATTACAACTACACGGACAGGCAACCATGTAGTGATCACCTGACAGAAAATCATATTTGCTGTATTATTAATGTTGAAATATTTAGATTTTCAGAAAGCATGTTTAAGGTTGACAATCCCTGGCTGATCAAGTCAGCATGTTACACCTGTATGGTGACAAATTTCAAACAAGAAGAAACAATATAAGTTCATAATAATTATTAAAACTTCAACCTTGCAATTGCTAGTGAAAATCAACAAATACATACTCTACAATGCACCTTACTGTTCATAATAAACATCTAATAATTAACTTTACAATAGTTAAAGTGCTTCAAATACTGCATGAGTATGTTATTTTGTTAATGAGAATAAAATATAGGATACAAGAATATTGCATAATTTTTTTTCTAAAATCGAATCATATAGTTATTTATGATGTAATGTAAAGTCTCTTAAAAAGCCCACTTTTTTGTTCAAAAGGCTGTTTTGGTGGGTTACTTATGGGTGGCATTGTCTGTGTTTGAGACTTTGTTCGGCTTGTTTTTGAAAGGGTCTTCATGATTGCAAGACAATGATAACTATATTATGAGCATAATTTTCATGTGTCTGAAAATCTTTTAGCCTTATTACAATAATTCAGGCACTTAAATGTGCCTGAAAATCGTTTAGGTACATGGAAATGAAAATTCAGCATCTTAATGAAATCTCTCCAAACATTCATAAACACATGCCAAGTTATACTGTGTGAATGTCATCAGTGTGCATTAATGTCATAGAGAGCTGTTAATTTACACACTGCAATGATATAAAATGCCAAAAATAAACTATAATTATTGGAAGAAGTATTTAGAGTATTGATCTTCACACCCAGGAGTTCAAATAGCTGAATATAAACTGTAAGTCCAATTTCTAGAGGGGTGTATAGTAAAAGCACTTTTGTGTTTGAGTTTTTGTTTTTGTTTTTGTTTTTTTTCTTTTGGAGGGGCAGGGTAGGGATGTTTTGAAGAACTTACTTTTGTGAGGAGCAGTACTTTCAAGCGGACATGGCAAGTTTCTTCTTAACAATAAAATCAAATAAGTGTACCTTAGTTTTTTATAAATCCACTTATCAATATTTAGCACCCTCCCTTTCTAAAAAAAAACCTTCAAGTTGATGATCTCAGAGCAAATTATCTCTTTTTGTCACTCTGAACATTGTGTGGTTGCCATAGCAACCACTGTAAACAATAATATCCAATCAAGACTATAAATGTACAATAATTTATGTTTATCTTTGGTTACCTAGCAACCAACATCATTTAAATACCAATGGCTTTAGGTAAACATCCTTGGACAAAGTTGACATCTGTTTTTTCTCAAATATGTTACACCATCGATTTTCTTCAGTCAAATTAAAGTACATTCTAATATCCTGCCAGAACCTTGCCATGGCCCCACCCAGTTCCATCCTCATTCCCTGAGCAAAAATAATAAAAAAGGAGAAAACCTGGCGTACGTAAACAAGATATCCAGCTTTTGCACAAGACAAAGCAATTTCTAGAAGGATTGCATGTACTTCCAAGCATTAAAAGTTGCTGATCTAATTACTAGTAGAAATTTTATAAATTATCATCAGGGCTGTTGCAAAGGTTTGAAGGAGGCAGCTGATTTTACCATCTTTTTTTAAAGAATAAGATAAATGGCACAGCAGAGAAGCCAGCCAAGAACATGAGGTAATGGTGGTTTTTGCCAGCTGCCACTTACTTTTGACAACCCCTGTCATTGCAAGATCTATCAAAATAGTGACACTATTTGATACAAATATATCTATATATACATGTAACACTTCTGATATGGCCCTGGAACAATGACTATTATTTTGTTACAGTACAGTCACTAAGGGTGGTTACCACATTAAGTAAACCAGTTTGAATTGCGTTAACAATTCCAGGATATGCCCCCAAGCTTGTCAGAACATCATGGGCTCCTTCCCTGAAAATAACACGAAAACAACAAAAAAATCAACAAGAGCATGTTCTGGAAGTGCATCCAAGTAAACATACATGTACCATTGCTTGCATCTAAGTGTAACACCAGACGCCGAAACATCTTCTAATTGGTTTAGCAGACCATAATGCAAACTTTTGTGCTCTGAAAGACTCTGAAACTCTTGCTAGCGCCAATATTTCATGGTTATACTAGAAGTAAAACCACTTTTGCGAAAGGCGTATGCATATTGACATAAGTCAGGGCCAATTTCTCTGAAGAAGTCTTCAATGTCCACTCTTTCTTCCATTTTGTGTGCTTAACTTTGAGCACGAAAGTTCGCACCACAGTCTGCTCAACTTCAAATGTTTGATGACTAATCATGCCATGTTTGACACCCAATTAGAGCATGTTTTGGTGTCACACGTTCACGTTTAGATGCAAGCGACGGTAGTACAGAGAAACAGTAGAAAGGTACCTCAGCTGACAGACCATAAATAAAACAAATGGTTCCCAACAGACAATGAACAGGGAAGCAGTGGTGAGAGTGCTCGCCTCCCACCAATGTGTCCTGGGTTCAATTCCCGGACCCGGCGTCATATGTGGGTTGAGTTTGTTGTTGGTTCTCTTCCTTGCTCCAAGAGGTTTTTCCCTGGGTACTCTGGTTTTCCTCTCTCCTCAAAAACCAACCATTTCTAAATTCCAATTTGATCTGGATTATTGTCAGGCACTTTATCATGAGCCTCTGGCTCGGGTGATTGTGCAAGCACTTCCTGTGTTTGACATTAAATTTGCATTTACATTTACATTTACATGAATTGACATGATAATGGTTGTACATGTAGTTCAAAGATACATACATTTTTTCTTAACATTTCAGCATGAAATGCTCAGCTATATTACTTCATACTAAAACTAACTTTAAAGGAGAAGGTCACTGCAAAAACCATGTATTTTTTTCCATCACCAATGAAAAGTTCACATTGAGTTGAGTTACTCACTGTTGTTTTAGCTTCTGAAGTGGATGCGATCCCAATGAAAAAGAAGTGAAAAGTTTGACACTGGGAGCCGCCATTTTGAAAGGATCTTGAAAGCCAGGCCGCATATCCATCACATCATTCCGTCCGAGAGTGTGTTTGTTCTTTTGAGCTTTAGTATGGCTGCTCTTGAAGCCAGAACGTGCTAGTGATTCCGCGGGAGATAATAATCAAGTTGAATTGAATGAATGGTTGGAAAATGCTCTGTGGTGTACTTGTGAGAGATGTGCAACCATACTGATGCAAAGAAAATGTGTTTGTTGCCGAGATCAGCCGGAGTAGGTCACCAAGTTGGAAGGTACATTTTGCAGTAAAATTGCAATGGATGCAGTTAGTGGAAGAGGAGGTTTATTTTTAATTATAAATTGCTCTCAGAATTGAACTGGTGGCTTAAATAAATCCCCAGTTTAGTGCTTTTGATCTGATTTGTCTTCATTTTTATGTTACTGGTGGTTCAATGCAGAGGGAGTTCTGGTATCACAGAAACTGACAAGCTTTCAATGGTGTGTTTAAATCGGGCGGATGCTTTCCACCTCACAAGTCTGTGTTTTTACTTATTAGATTTGGATACTTCTTGCTCATGCTTGTACATGTTTGCCTAGGTTTCTTTACACTTATGGACTATGTAGACTCTTGTGAAATACGCAGTGACTTTACATGTAAGATGCAAAGTGAAATCGACGTCTTTGACGTGAAATGTGAAATTGACGACATTCCAAGATTTTTTGTGAGAATTGTGATTTGTATTGTTGGAAAGCTAAGCATATGTAATAAATTTTGGATAGAAGAAAAAAGTATATACAACTTTTACATGTGTAAACCAGCAGAGGGAAAATTGACTCTGCAAGTGTGTTTTTCGTATTGCATGTGTCGTGTTTACTGGCATCGTTCCTTGACAAAGCATGTAGTAAGATTACAGCTTCATTTTTTACCGTAGCACTGCTTTTGTTAGCAACTGTAATTCCCAAAAATAATGTGAATGAAAAAAGACTGTTCTTAATTAATGATGAATTGTGTTGATAAAATTGAAAACAATTTGCAACACATTTCAGACAAAATATTATTTACATGCGGATATGGGAATTTGCTATAACTGGACTTGTTATCGGTAATTGTCGAAATATATAGATAGGACTGATGTACAGTTAACTACTTCTTCCAATGTATTTCAAATCAAATTAGACAGCATTTAAAATTTGTAACTATTTTAAGTTATCCCTGGCTGTCAAGGCTGATTATTAAACACACTCTGAGTTTTCAGCTCACACAAAAGATTTCTAAATCGAAAAAATGCTTTTTCGATAAAAGAAAACCAAAGCGGGTTAGTCTGACATGTAATTTTAAAGAAATCTGCAAGGCATTTGAAGTTCCCACGGTACCCTAAGAAATTTAATAAATTCAGCCAAAAAAATGCGTGCGGTCGCTATGCATCAATGAACACGAAAACACAAAAAACCTTGCACCAGTCTACGAAAAATAATGAATCAAAGCTTGCAACATGGAACCTTTTTTTATAAATACTGGTAAGACTGGTTAATGAAGAATAGCATTTCATTCAGCCATTTTCCCTGTTATTATAGAAAAAAAAGCGGCAAACTGATATATACATGCAAAACCCATGATTCACGTCATTTTAGTGTCTTTTCATGAAAATATATTAAGCCTGAAGGGTTGAAAATTTTTGGCGACAAAAATACTTGACTGTGCTGTTGACCAAACCTGAAAACTTAGGGGCCACCTGGTCCCAAGGTTTTTTCTTGAAATTTAAGTCCCCGTCCAACAAGGAGCTTCAATTTCTTGCGCAGAAATAATATTTACCAAATCAAGTCAACGACAGTTCTGCCAGGTGAAAATATTTTTTTAAAAATGAAAAGTATAACTGATAGCTACCTCTTTTCGTTCCTTGCGATGCGAGGTTCGCTTGCAATGCGTGCCTTTACAAGGGCCTTCCATTGAAAAATTGTCAGAAAGCATTTTTCAGTGACCTACTTCTTGTCTTTCCACCCACAAGCTGAAATCAGTATTCAGTTTTGAAACAGTCTGTCTGCGAAATGCTCATTGCACACGTACACATTTTTGAGTTTTTTTGGCATGAATCTCTGATCCCGACGTAGTTGTTCGAACCACTTCTTTGGCAATTCTTTGTTCTTTGCAGGCAAATTAAGGAAAGTCACTCCTCTTTCCCTATCCTTTTCGGTTCGGGTTTTACAGCACGGGCCCAACATTTTAGCTCACAACTGAATAAACGAATTTAGAATAGAAAAGGACAGCTTTAGCCTTTGAGCTTTGCATCAATTCGGACTGAATGACGTCACGGATATGTGACCTGGCCTTCAAGGTCCTTTCAAAATGGCGGCTCCCAGTGTTGAACTTTTCACTTCTTTTTCATTGGGATCGCATCCACTTCAGAAGCTTAAACAACAGTGAGTAACTCAACTCAATGTGAACTTTTTATTGGTGATGGAAAAAAATACATGGTTTTTGGAGTGACCTTCTCCTTTAAGAGAAAACTTTTGCAAGTTAATGGTAAGCGATGACTGTTATAATCCACCAAATATTTTTTGCTCAAATACAATTGGTCTAAATGACTGAATATGCCACAGCTAAAACTGAGGACATCTAAGTGATATTCCCTAATTTTTGCAAACAAAAAACACTGAAGAAAAATGCTTGTTATGAAAAATATTTGAAGGATAATAAACACAATAACCTCCACTTGACTTTAAAAATATGCTCTGATATTTATCTGCAGACATTATCTGTAACCCGAAGTTCACGGTTTTCCTCGAGATTCGCTCTCAGAATATTGTTTGCTTCTTGGAACAGACAAAGTTTGTAGACAAATTTCACTCAAGATCATATTTTATGCCAAATGGAGGCCATTGCTCACAACAATAGGATGATAATAATTATAATAGGATAATTAAAAGATGTAGGAGCCTGGAAGTATGACTTTAAACTTTCACTGTACATAAACATCTTTCCAAGGTCTTCATGGTGTCCACATTTTATAGAAATGAACTCAATCATGCTCCTACGTGATAAGTGCAGTATGGTACTCTTGGGAGTGAGAAGGTTGAAAAATACTTTTCCCTAGCTGTTGACAGGTGATAGATTCATTGGATATAGTGTCAACAAACAAAACAAGTGTGTTATCTGTTGGATAAAGACTCCTCCAGTAGATAGTATGTCGAGCCTAGCATTAATGCTATGTTTAAAATGGATGCTTAAGCCTGTCTCATTATTAATACCTTATTAATGCATCTACAGTTCTCTCCCGTTGATGGCTGAGGAGATACATGACTGTTCTAAGGCCATGACACTTAATTGTCTTATCTGTGGACTAATTAAACCAAAATAATGCAGTGTTAAGTATGCCCCACAGAGTGGCAAAAGCCTTACACTGCCAGCACAAACATACATCTTAAATTTAGGTTTTAATAAAGAGTTGATGTTATCGCTAGAAAAATGTCTCCACGGGCAAATGGGAATAAAAGAAAATTTCCAGTAATTTCTGAATTTCTGGACTAATCAGATACTGAACCTTGAGAGTTGGACCAAAATGTTTGAAACTAAGTTGACTTGACTTGTCAATGACTTTTAACCACAACCTCCTGGGGGTATTGGACTGTCAATTCTTCTTCACCATGCCACGCAGTCACATCCAACCACTACTGCCCCACTCCATAATATAAACCAAAGGCTGCCCTTTCTTTCTCTGTCTGTGGTTCTGTGCAAGGTCTTTCTTGGTCTAACAAGTCCTCTTGTTCCCTCCGGAGCCCAGTTTAATGCTGTCCTGGGATGTTGGTTGGAATTCATTCATTTTTTTTTTTTTTTTTCATTCTGAGGATGTGGCTAATGAACCTCTAGTGCCACTGGTATATTTGTTCACTGATGATGATGATGTTAGCCCAATTTTGAAACTAAGTTGACTCCATGAAAATTTGTTACATTCAATATCTAATTTCTTTAGCAACTAAAAGTAGTAGATTTAAACTTAACATAATTCTACTGCAACTAGTAGTTAATACCTTGAGATGTGTCTCTACAATGCTTGGAAGATAATCTATCTGAAGTGAAGGAACAAACATAGAAAAAATTATGCAAGGTGTCCAGTGTTCATATGAACACATGAACACTCAGCTATCATACATGTATAGGGTTATTTCAGGGTTTTAGTTGCGGGTTGGGCACCATGCAAGAAAATTAAGCAACTGTGAGGATAGTTTTGCCTGCCTGGTTTGACCATCTAGAGAAAGTTTTTCTCAAAAAGAAGTTCAGTTCAAAGAGTTTTGCCTGAAATGAAACCCCTGCATTTTTTCAGGGCTGATTTTATATTTTACACGTGCAACGTTTTAAATCAGTTTTAAATCAGTTTGGTATTTAACCCATTGACACCTGTGTCGGCCGTAACCGGCCATGATGAGCGTTGGCCTTTATTCCTCTTCTGACATCATCACCTTTAACCAAAACTGGCATTGTGTATACTCTAGTTCTGCAGGGGGAAAAGATATTTCCAATGATACCCAGATCAGAGTGATTGGGTCATCAATTGAGCTGGAAATGTGCACAAAAATGCTCCAAAATTTGAGTGAAAAACTCAAAACAAAATTGCCCTAAACTACACTTGGTTACTCCGTGGTAAGAATTTCTTGTCTCAATGATGTTTTCTTGGAAATTCTTGAACTGGAGCAAGCCCAGTAGAAGGTCAACCACTGCAGCAAAAAGATAAGATAAGGAGAAAAAGAAAAGGCAAACAAAATGACAAAAGCCAAAAAGCCTAAAGACGTAGGTCACTTTCTCATCCAAAAAAAATCCCAAAATGTTGATTTCTGCACCTGCCCAAGCAAAAATGTTATGAAATGTGATGCTAGCTTGGAAAGAGAGGCACGCTTTCATCTTACAAATGCGTTTTTGAGTAGCTTGGTGTGAATTTGGCCCACATTCAGGCTGAAAATGTTGAAAATGTCCAAAAAATCCATTTTTGCCAAAAAGCTCCAGGTGTCAATAGCTTAACCTTGACACATACATACCAAAATAGCAGAATTTTGATGGAAATTTGCAAAGTTGCCAAGAGCTCTGGATACATGTGTCTATAAGAAAACATACAACATGACTGTCATGAGCAAAAGCAAATCACTTCAGTCTCTATTTATCTAAAACAGGAGTTTATCCTAAGTGACCAGTGAAACTAAGCTAGTATAAAACCGTGATGACACACATTACACATTATCTACATTAAATCAGACTAATCTGTTAATAATATAACTAGTTATTAATGAACAAATCAGTATTTGATAATAACAAAGTAGTGTAAAGAACAAATGGTTATAAATTGATGAAAGTGAAGGTACAAAAAAAGGTGTCCAAGTCACTCTAAACTCTATCATTAGGTTTCCAACTCATTTCTCTGACAGCTGGTTGTTAGAGATATTTAATACGCTTTTAAAAACAAGTAGAGTGCAAAACACACAAAAAAAGAAAAAACAACATTTTCATAATTATTGGTAGTACTAATTTATCAATTACAATGTAGTCTTGAAATTTATGTTCAATCACCATCGAAGCTGTGAAATACTGATAATACTGACAATTTTATTATAGTTATTTAGTACCTGGATGTCCTTATGCCCAGTGTGTGATGAAGTCAATGAGCACATGGCTTCTAAACAATCCCTGAGGGACATCTACAACATGTCGCAAATGAGACGTAGTCAGTTGATCTGTACTTCACACAATAGCTGTAATTTAAGATATTCAGTTGGCTTCAGTTGGCTACAACTGACCCAGCTAATGCCTGGGGGTCCAGAATCAAGTAAGGAGGGAAAGGGACGAGTAGCAGTCTGTATAACTTTATAGAGGTCAGGAGTAGTTTTGGTGTGAATGACTGTGTGAATGAGAAGTTACCAATGAAAACAGTGGTGAAAAGGCGAGTTAGGGTGGTGGAGATAGGGTACAAGATGTTGTCAGGAGGAGGGTGGTAGTAGAATGGTCAAGATGGCAGTTGGGGAGGGTGGTGGTGGCTGTCAGCAGTGATTATAAAAGGTGATTTTATGGTGCATAGATCCAAACTGGCTGAATAGTTCTTACTAAATCAAGACATGTAGTGTTTTCTCAAAAGGTAATAATATTGGATTTGCACAGTCATTAAATTTAAATTCACATCTCATTCTTTACCAAAGATATAGACGATATTACATGCCCACACCTGGATATGAATTTTTTTCTTCGAGTGTTCAACTCGATATCCGTACATGTACATTAATTACAATTCTAAAACAACTACTTACTCTACTTACAGTACTATATTTACTTTACTATATTTACACTTCATTACAATACTTGTCTAATGTCTATCTACATATTACCCAAAAGTTACATTACAGTCAATACAGTTCTAAAAACATAGTATAAGCACACTTATAAACAGATTGCAAATTAAGGTACAGAGCCCATGCACAAATCCTACTTCTTATTAAATTTGTTAAGTTTCATTGGCTAATCATATGCACATGACTGGTCCAGCTTTTTATGATTACGGCCCACGCGCCAGATTTTTTCTCCGCTGCCTAAATTTCGCTCCTAAAAGTTAGTGTTAATCATCAATCTTTTGCCTTTTTTACACATCCATCCATGATTAGTCAAAGCAAGTTTATCTCTGTTCACTTTAAAATGGCAAGGAAAGTCACTGTAAGTAAATTCAATTGAGTGTTTTGAAGTTGTGAAAGTTTGCTTGGTTGTTTGCAGCTTGGCACTGTAATGGCGTGTAATCCTGTGTTTCAATCTTGCTGTAAAATTTGAGTCAATTTCAGTCAACTTTACCTCTGTGATCATTGCTGTATTTAGGAGAATTTCTGTGGAATGCACTTAACGAATTTCCTCGCTTTCTGCTATTCAATTTACAATAGAAAAGTCTGATTTCAAGTGATTTTAAAAGCAACGACTAACAGAAATTGTTTTTGTGGTAAAACTTCAAACTTTGCACAAAATTTCACACCGCAAAAACAATTTTGAAGAACTTAACTGGTGAAATATATGCAACTAACATAAAGTAGTTTTAAAAAAAAGCTGTTCTTCAATACATCTTTCTTTGTCTACTATCCGAGTTACTCGCTCGTTGCCAAGATTTTTTGCAAATTGTTAGTAGACGGCACGCAAGCCAATTCAATGACAAGAGCTGCATAAACAAACCCATTTGTAATCTGTAAAGCCAATTTACTCCAGGAAAAAAAATAAACATGTTATTTGCCGGCTTAGGGTTGGTCCGTACAGTGAAAAACTGTGACCTCAGGCTTGAAAATTTTCAAGACTTTGGTCATGGTTTTTCATTATACGGACCTCCCAGCCAGCAAATAACATATGTATCTTCACTGCATGCGATGAAGATATGAATTTTTAGTAAAAGGAAAAATCCTGGTATTTCACTGGTGTTTAATATATAATAAATAAGGTTTCATATTAAGAAGCCATTAACTGACTAAACAAGGTTAAATAGAGATTCATATAAAATACCTGATCTTGGTCTCCTGTCGCTAGGTTAGCAATCAGACACGAAGCATTCACAAGGACCTTGGGATAAAAGGTTGCTTATCAAACTTGTTTGAAAATGTCTGATTGTAACACACCCATACAGAATCTCACAGACTAGGAGTTCACTAAATTTTTCAAAGAATAAATTTATTAAACAGAGCCAGTCCAATGAAATGGTATGTATTGACATCAACAATACTATACCTGCAAGTTTTTTGGTCCTCTCGTCAGTGCTTCAACTAAACATCGGCCAGCTGAGAAATCTTCCTGCAAAGATTTAATTTTTCAAAAAAGACGCGGTCTGAAAGTTGTACATAATATGTCAGCGCAAAAAACTTTTTTTTCCATCCACTTGTCCATTGGACAAGTGCCACTCAGATTTTGGTTGCCCGTAAGTGAAATGCACTCGTCCAAAAAAAAAATTAAAGTTACTAAAAAAATGAATTAATTAAAAACTTATTGGTTATACAATTTAGAGTCTGAATGTACCAGGTCTTAAGTGTTTATCTTAACAACTGATCTGATTTCAGTGCTATGTTTTTGCTCTCTGGGGATTCAGATTTTCTTTTACTCCCAATATTCCACAGGTCAAGCAAACTTGCTGACATTGTGTACACTGACTGTGAAATGAAGCATGTGATCTGATTTTATCTCACATGGTGAATCACATGGAAATGCAAGTGTCATGCTCCAGCACTTTTAAAATACGTAGTGATTACCTTTGCACTTGACATAAAGGAAGAAACATTTTAAAAAGGTTTCATTGTTTCCTTGATCACAAAACATACCACTACTACATTATTCTTACCACGTTGTTAATCACTTCATTCAATTATGAACTCACCAAGCATCACTTGCTATTTTTGTAATTTGTGGTCACAAACAAGATTGCGTTATCACCATCAGGTCACCATATTATTCACTTTCCAAATATGGAATGTGGATACCAGCCTTCAACAAAACACTGCCAAAAACGGGCGGGTTTTTGAGCAAAAAGAAATAGACATTTGCGGAAAACCAGGTTAGTTTACAAAGTTTAGAGATTCTTGGGCAACCCAGAACTCAATGGAAAAAAATATTCAGTAAATTCTATTTGTCCTCTTGGACAAGTGCTTTTGGAATTCCACTTGTCCAAGATCAAAATGTACTCGTCTTGGACTGGCAGATGAGTGGAAGTTTTTTGCCCTGTAAGTTGTTGAATTTTTTGGAAAAGATCATTGCCAACATGGATGGAAAACTAAATGCAACTAGTATGCTGGACAAAACTGTTCTGGATCAACGTTTTACCAAAAAAAATTAAAACAAACAAAGTGACATGACTAATTTTGTGATTGTCTTAAACTCTACTAAATTCCACACATGGAAACTTATTTTTATATGGATCACACAGGAAAGACTTGCGTTACACCTTGTCCAAATTTGGTAACAGAGTCACAAAAGTATGTAAAATCACGCGATTTCTAAGAAATAAGAGTCACATTTAGAATGTTGTTTTGTGAAGAAACTCTTTATCTGCTGGTGGATTTTTGGGCAAGAGTTTGACAGGAAAGCATAAGAAAGACTTACAACTTTATTTGGCCACTGAAATACGATATTGTCTTCAGAGGCTGATCTTCTTTGAAGTCTTTAAACTGATCTTGCCACTAGACCAGTCTTCTGTCTGTTTTGAATATGGCTGCCTTTAGCTCGCGCTTCACACAAGCCACAATTGTACAAGATACTACTGTGTTAAAGCATGATCAGCCAAGAACCTCAAACAGTGCTATTTTTGCTTTTAGGAAAGTTTTTGGACCTTTTTCGGAGCTCACCTTCCAGGAGCTTGCCATTTTCTCACAATTTCTTGCTTAACAGCTTGAAATAACTTTCTTTGCTTTGCCTTGTGGCCTTCAGTGGTAGTAGCATCACAACTTGAATCTTTGCTGATGTATTTCAGGATTATAGTGCTGCTTAGATGGATATCGCTCCTTCTTCATAACATCTCGTCTAATTCATGAAAGAATTCCACAAACACGCAACGATGTTCTTCGCACAACAACACTGATCTAACACTACCATGTCAATGTAAACTATGACTATTTTTTTCCTCAGAAATCGCGCAATTTTCCGTACTTTTGTTATTCATTCCGCAAATTTAGATTAATTCTCTGTAACTCAAGTCTTCCTTGCGTGATCAATATGAAAATAAATTTCCATGTGTGGAATTTAATAAAGTTTAAGACACTCACAAAATTATTTGCATCACTCTGCTTGTTTTAATTTTTTGTCGTAAAACGTTGATCCAGAACAGTTGTGTCCAGCATACTAATAACCTCTATGCCAACAGAAAATTTTATTAATAATGTTACCTGCACAATACGATGCCTCTGCCAGTCTGTTCCAACAGACATCTGTGCAAGAATTCTTAATGATATCTCTTGAATCTATAAATTATGGGTGTAATCAATTAGACTTAAATGCCTGTTGTAAAGTACATTGTTTTGAATTAACATTGTAGTCTACATACATGCTTAGAAATTATTTCAGTTTGTCTTAAGATACATGCATGTATTAATTTTTATGATTACTTCCCTAGCTCCCTGAGTTAGAAATTAGCTGTGGCAGGTTTTCTGGCTCCAGGTTGCAGGACAGATTTTACCCTTATTAAAGTAGGGAATCAAATGAACATGAACTACATGTTAACTCTGCATAATTATGTATGAGTTTCAAATAATTCAAGGCTCTTTCTGGTGCTGTATACCTTTTCATCTTGTGCCTTTGTCAATGCTAAAATTCTAGGCAGTGCATTCCGATTGCTCTACAAGAAATACACATGAAAAAACAATCATCATTTCGTTATCAAAAGAAAACATTTCACTTACATAAAACTTGGTTTCCCATACTGACCTCTATAAGGGGTGCCAAGTTTCCATGATGCTCAACAATGTGACTTAATGTCATCAGAGCAAGAAGTGCTATGGCTTCTTTCATTGCACACATTGTAAGAACAGGATCTAATGCACCATCAGCTAATGCTGTAAAACGAGCATAGAGTAACATGAGCTAACAGTAACAAAAACTCATGTTGAAATATACAGTAGATTGCAAGTTCAAAGTTCATGCCATCAGTTCACTATTTCCTTGCTGTTACTGGCAGCTCCTAGATGTTACAGGTCTGGATACATCTGTTTCAAGAATGGTCATTCTACAAAATTGTAAAAGCGTTAATGTCAAAAGGTATCAAGCATAATGAAAGTTTGCTGTTGATATCTCAGCACAGTGTCAGGAGAAACCATGAATCCATGCAAGTTCATTCCTTCCCCTTCTATTGCACCGAACCACCGAGGACACCAATCAAACATTGTCAAACTATCATTAACCACCATAACATTTAACATTGTTTGTGTTTTTACAATTTTAGTAAGAATTACCTTTCTTGAAACAGATGTATTCTGATGCCAACTACAGATGAGATGATAAATAAAAATCATTTATTATAAACAACTGCATTTGTTAATTTGTTCAAAGCATTCCATATACACTATACCTCGATATACAAACCTCAACATTACTAACTGACCTTGTGCTTTTAATTCAGGTGATTTACAAAATATCATCAGTGCACTGATTCCATCAATAAGTGTCTGTTCCTGACTCTCATTCACAGTTGATAGTATGCTAAAATAAGTATTCACTAATTAATTAACAGAATACAAATGTGTGCATTCTAGCCTGTTAAACTATATGTGCATTTACATTCTGCTCAAATTACTTTTATTAATTTATTCCAGTTGTAACACAACATTAACATAATCTACATGTAGCATGCATGGAGATTTGTAGGCATCTAGGTACAAAATAATCCCATTTATCAGCATATCAGTTGTCACACTAGATGATCTGTATATATAGCTGCAGTCAACAATAATGAACATGCCACCAATGTTGATGTAAACAACTTGTTGTCACCTGCACAAGGCCTTTATTCCACCACACTTAGCTAACACTGAATGTAAAGGAGGATGAGTGGAGAGGATCTGAAGTCCTGTAGCAACAGCTGCCTGTTAAACAGATCAGTGACAAATTATACAGTGTTCTCTTTTTAAGTGAATAACTAAAAATTTGTCCATTGCATTATAATGGTTTCATTCATTCATTACTTACAGATACAGAACTTGCTAATTAAACATGGTTTCAAGATTGGGACTCAAGTTTTTCATTATTTCTCTCAGCTTCATGTAACCACTATCAGCTATACAGTAAACATATAATAAATTATAATTATGATTTATTTTCAGCATGAATTTTGAGATAAAAGTATTCAACATCAAAATTGCACAAATATTCTTATATCAAAGAAAAAAGTTTGATTAAGTTTTCGAAAACCACAACATTACTTACTTTCACTTCATCATTTCCACTTTGGCTAAGAAATATCAGTGTTTGGACTCCACCCATTTCAACAACCTGATTTTAAAAAAATGTCCCAAAGTTTCTCAATGTTACCGGTACATAATATAACGTCTTATAGTTGGCCCAATACATCATAAATTTATTTTACTGAGTAAATTCATACAGCTGTCACAACAGTAAGGAAGGGAGAGCAGTACAGTGGTCATATGGACAGTGTATCTAGTTCAAGAGTGTCAAGGCTAGCTGTGGCTTGTGCACAACATTTTCTTCTCAGTGTGCCTCTCCTGTGTCTCACCACCCAAGCGTGTAAAATGGGTACTAGAAAATTAATCGCCGATCAGGGCCAATCTTAAAAATAACACTGGAGCTTGAGTGTAACCTGTGATAGCCTTGCAAATACACTCAATCTAAGGAGAGTGCATATAAGTCCAGTTCTGGCTCTCTCTCTCTCTCTCTCTCTGTGTGTGATACAATGCTACACCCTTGGGAGAGAGTGACCCTTGTGAGAGAGTTTCTAATACCATATCGCTCATGCAGTTGAAGACTCACTCACCTGTGAAATGGTATTAAACATGCAATAATCTATATTTAAACCACAGTAAGTACATGTGTTTATCACAGTTGCTCAGTAGTTATCTACATATCATATTTTTTCTTCCCACCTTTGTTAGTCCAGCAGGATCCTTGCACAACTCTGTCAAACCCTTAGCAGCTTCTAACTTGAAAGACTACAAAGTTAACATAAATTAAAGCACTACATCAAGCTCCTGTAGATAACATTTTCCAAAATATTATTCCAAGAAATTCCTCCCAGATGGCAAGGACATCCATGGCTAATTAACCTAGTACTAAAGGTGATTGTGGAATAAAATAAATTTTAAATTAACTTTGTTTAACAAGGGTGACACACAACAGTCTTACGACTGACAGACCTATGGCCCTCAAATTCCAGATCAAATTGGAATTTAGAAATGTTGATTTTTGTGGAGGGAGGAAAACCGGAGAACCCAGAAAAAACCTCAGAGCAAGGACGAGAACCAACAACAAACTCAACCCACTTATGACACCAGGTCCAGGATTTGAACCCGGGCCACACTGGTGGGAGGTGAGCGCTCTTCCCACTGCACTGCCCCTGCTCCCCACCTTCCTCTGTGGAAAGTTAACGTGGATTTCAATAGGAACACAGTGTACAGCTTGAAAATGCATCATTAATATCATTAATTAATGATCAATGCTTACCAGAAAATGTACATGTAAGTCCTATATAACAACTGTACCATGTAAATAATGTATGTTCAAGCCACCAAAATTACTACCAAGACATTAAAACTGTCCATAGCGTTGAGGTGGTGCGCATAAATAGGAACAGCGATAACCAGAAAAGAGAATTCTTAATTTAACATTGAGTTCTAATGTATTGAAAGGCTGGCTGAAACACGGAGTGAGTTTGAGCGTGGTTGAGATGATTCAACCTGCATTGCAGAAGCAAACACAAACTTATGATAACTTTGTTCTCCAAGAAAATGACTGCACCTCCATCTGTACAATGCAAGTAGTAAAGAAACTGATCACATCACAATTGTGTGACATCTTTTATCTAGTTGTTGTACTCTTATTTGCTCGTGCTGTTCCATGGTTGAAATATGCTTAAAATATGTTACAATCTCTGACCGGATAATAAACAATTATTGGATGAGGTTGAGCAAAATATCACGAGTTGTCAGTGGCAAGGAGATCAATTATTATTTGCCAAAGCCAAAGGCTCAGGCAAATAACTGATCTGTAAGACACTGACAAATCATAATATTTCATGATAACCAAGTTCAATAATTGCTTTATCATTCGATCACCAAGTTTGTTCTCATAATTATTTTAAGTTACTCTTTGGAATCTCAGGGAAGCGATCTGCCATTTTTTTCAACCAAGAGCATGGTTACAATTCATTATTATGCAATTACTATGCATGAGCAGAATTTTATTTGCACCTACTGTAAACCATTATTTGCAGAGCAGGCCATTATTTGTAGGCAGTTATTTGCAGGTCACATGGTGGGCTCTTGGCCAATGAAAAGGAGGAAAAATGCATCGAATGGTAATAAAAATTGGCAGGTGTACTGGTCATGTTTCTCAACAAAGGTTTGCCAAAAATGGAGCTCATTCTCTGACTATAAATGGAATATTAACAACAACCTAGATAGCATATGGGATATGATAAATTGGGTTATAACAATGAACTATAACTTAAGGAATCTCTTTGTACCATCTGCAGTGATCTTGACTTCGTCACAAGGGATGTCACTTCAAGACAATTGTCACAAATTCTCTCTGGTTCTTCGAATCCAAGTTGTGGAAGAGGAACCTATAAAACATGTTTAATTAATACAGTTGCCATGTATGGTCTTTTAATCATTGTTATTAAAAGAACGTATATGACATCTGAGCTTGTACAGTTGTACTAATTGAAGGTAGGCAAACCTGAGCTCAGGCCAAAGTAGCCCACAAAGCCAGAATTTACCTCACCCCCATTTCTGTAGGGGTGGACATTGGTTCCTACAATATCTTGGGTCTTGGAAAAGATTGGGAGGCACAGTGGCCTCATGGTTAGTGTACATGTCTCCAAATCGAGTGGCCTGGGTTCAAGCCCTGGCCGGAGACATTGTGTTGTGTTCTTGGGCAATATGCTTTACTCTTGCAGTGCCTCTGTCCACCCATGGGTACTGGCGAACTTAATGCTGTGGGTAACCCTGTGATGGACTAGCATTGCATCCAAGGGGGAGTAGAAATACTCCTAGTCACGTCATGCTGCAGAAACTGGGATAAGCTCTGGTGGCCCATATGCAGAGTTTACCTTTTTTCCTGGAAAAGTTTTGTCCAATCTCAAAATCTCACAATCATTTATAACGAGTCTTACGAGAACTTTTTCTGCATTTATTTCAGCCTCTGATCATAAGTCTAAAATCATTGGAGTCTTGGTTTTGGATTTTCAAAAAATGGTCTTTATGTTTCAATGAGTCTCAGATATTTCCTTTTTGGGCATCCTTTTCTTTGGCATAAAGCAATCACATGTAAGGGACAGTAAACGCTAGCTCTAAAGACACCTATCTACCTATCTTTAAAAAGACATTTACTAAACAAAAGGCAGATCTAGTCAACTTAGCTCCCAGAACTTTACGTCTGGGCTGTAATTCATTTCATAATATGCGACTATGTATTAAGGGAGCAAGGAGAAGAAGTCTGTCAGTTGATTTAATTACCTTCTCATTGCAGCATTTGCTACAAAGAATGTTTCCACATTGCCGACAGTGGTGTTTTCTACGAATCTGTGTAAACTTCTGAGAACAAAGGGGACAGGTCTGTGCCACATCATCTGCTAACCACCTTTACAAACAAATTAAAGATATTTAATATTGTTATTTCTTTAGCTGGCAAAATATATGCTTCAGGATTGGTCCAGCTCTCAGTAAATCTGCCATAGCACAGCCATGACAGGGAATAGCTAGTCATATTCGGATATAAGTTGGACTAGAAAATGCAGAACTTCCATCCTCCTACTACTTGAGAATATGACACTTTTATCTTTTCTCTATTCCAGGAGTTAGAAAATTGTTTGAAGTTGCTGAGGCAGGGGTGTGCTAGATAGGGGCACCCGGGTGCTACAGGCAACTAACTTTTGCCTTTGGGTGACTGGAAAAGCCACTTTTTTCATATACAGCTGTAAGCAATAAGTGCTGGGCACCCAGGATTACACCATCTGTAATATTCCATGGTTAGGAACGTTTGGGCTCCTTATAATTTTTCTTAGACTACAGCCTTGCTGAGGTGAAGAAAACTCGCCTGAGGTGAAGGTAGATAAGGTCATGTACATCTGCATCAGGACAAGTAGCCCTGATTTCTGTAGTATTAATTGACTAGATCCTGAAATAGGGATGCTAATCAATTGTAAGGCTATGCCAGCAATAAATTTGCCAGTACACATTTATACACCTGAGTGGAGAGAGACACTGAGAGTTAAGTGTTTTTTGTTTTTTTTCATTTCAAGTCCATTCTTGTAAATTCATTTGACTGGTAGTATAAACAAATTTCCTTCCATGGGCTAGGATGATTGTCATTTGACCTGCTGATCCTGGTATGGGATGCAGGTACGACTACTTTTTGGCTTTCTGGGATTGGATGATTTTATAACTCAAAATCTAATAACATTAAAAATTATGCTCCTGTAAATAATGCTCCTGGTAGATTGAGATGGTGACATGTCAATTTGATTTGGTTTCACAATAAGCTCAACTGTATTTTTTTCATCTAAAGTAGATAATAACAAAATCAAATTAAACCAGAGATGCCTTGTAGGCAGCCTTTACCCACGTCTCCTTGCTATTTATGAAATAGAACACATGTACCATGTTTCTGTTATAAAATCACAAGTGAAAGTCTGTGAGAATGAGAAATACTGTGGGAACATGAGCCATTAGGCAAGTATTTCCATAGCTTTTGGGCTGCACCCTCGTCAACTCCCACGCGATAGAAACCTCAAGCTCATAATCTAATTGTTTATTAGTAGAATTCTACTAGTATACTAATGCACATGCTGTAATCTGATTGGCTGAGCCATCGCACACTATTAGCCATTAGTGTGCCTTTGCTTCAAGTTGGTGTGGTCAACAAAATTACAATGTTTCCTCATTTCTCCGAAGCTTTGAAAGAACAATTAGAAACAAATGTATAAACAAAACTCCTGGGAAGACTAAAAGGAGGGCATTTACAGTTTCTTGAATTAAAAAGCTCAAAATTCTTGAAAGAAACTGATAAACATACATACACAACTGCTAATGTCAAATGTACATTCAGTTAATTCAGTCTGCGAGAATCCTCTTTTACTAAGACCGGAAATAATTGGAATCGTTATTTGAAGGAAATTTCAATGAGAATTCTACTAAAACAATTAGATTATTTGCTCTTGATTTCTATGAGGTGATGTCACCTCATAGAAATCTCGAGCTCATAATCTAACTGTTAAATAGAAACACAATTTTAAACCAATCAGTGCCCATATTTTCTTTGGGCTGTTTAACAAATTGATGTCAGTTTTTCATACGTCTGTCCTGTTATTTGATGATGAATTTTCGTCATAACATTGTCAAAGTAGCTGTGGATCCACGAGGTGATAGCCAAGTAGATCCGCAGACTTCTTTGACAATATTACGATGAAATTCATAGTCAGTAACAGGACAGACGCATGAAAAACTGACATCAATTTGTTTTTACAATAACAGATTGTCAAATTGTCCGCTCTCGCTCATTGACACATCACATAAATTATAAATTCGTGTGTCTGTCCGCATATTGACGATGAAAATCAGCCAATGGGTGTGTGAGAATTTCTGCAGTTATCATAAAATATCTAATTGCATATACTATAAATACATCTGCTTGTAAATGAAAGTGATTGTGAAAATGCAAACTTTGGGTTACACTTTTTGTTACCTTCAAAAGTCCTTACCAATCTTTCACCTGGAAACAGGCTCAAAAACATTTCAATCCCCTCTAAGTCCTCAGTTCACAAACTTCAACCACCCCCCCACCCACCCCCCGGAAATGTTCAAGGCAAGTACACGTCCCCTTCCCCCGCCTCCTGGGATTGCGTTGTGAGAAATTTAAGTGCATCTATTCTGCAACGAGGCCAGTTTCTGACAAGTCTAGATTAAATTGCAATAATGAAGACTTTCCCAGCCATGAATTAGCTTGATTACTTTGTTGCAAAACATTTGGCTAACGCTCACTCGGAAGCCAAACAGAAGCAACTTCACCAAATGCAAACTCGCAAACGCGAAGCAGAGCCTTATATGTACTTATCTGTCCAGCTGTTCTGAGAGTTGTGAAACACGTACCTGCTTTGTTTGAGTGTCTTTTGAAGGTCTACATGCGTACATAGATTATTATGATCTACAATGGTTTTCAATATTTTGCTGGATGATAAGATAAGTTTGTCTTAGTCGACGCGTTATTAAGCGTTCAGTGAATGGATGCTGTAGTTGTAGCTACGAGAATAGTTTTGGCGGGAAATGGAATTCAATAATTTCAGTGCTTACATCTTACCTGGCTTTTACTAAAAGGAACGGAGTGCTTGAAAATACATTGGCAGGACCTTCGGTTACTGCAGGAATAACATCTCTGTCATGAAGACGAATCCTGTTGATGCTTCTCGCCATGTTGAAATGCCTCATACCCAGTCTTTCTCATGATTGCATGATTGCATGACATTGATCACCCCAGTCACGCAGCAATTGTTGCCGCTTAGCAAGCTTCAGCGAGGATTTTTGTTTACTCCAGCGGAAAGTTCCTCAATAATTTGTATACTTCAGACGTCTTAGACTTTAATATTACCTCTTTAAATTAGCTATAAACTATCTTAATTAGCTAACTTATTCGTACTAACTTTCGCGCGTAGTTAATTTCGCAAAAATTCGGGAGCTGTATTTCGCTAATATAAATTTTCGTGATTACAGGAACTGAAGCTGTAAAAAAGTAGATTTAATTTCGTGGTTTTGGCATTACTTTAATCTTCCATATCGTGGTCCGATGACCCCGTTTCACTACAAGGGGCTTACTAATGGAAAATTTTATGACTACTATACTAAAGAGGTTTTAGCGGATTTACAAGCCGAAGATAACAATCTTTTCAATCGATCTTTTTAACTAATCTGGTTTTAGTATCACCCAACTAGTGGACTAATGCAAATCCTGCATTTTGATTGGCTACGCTACTAGGGGACTATTAGTAATAGTCCTCGAGTAGCGAAATTGGCGCCATCGAGCGTGACGCTTTCTTTCGTTTTATTCCCAAATAAATATTTCTTCAACTTGCATTTGCTAACTTTATTATTACCTTTTCTGTCCGACTAGTTGGGTGATACCAAAACAATTAGACCCTTCGCCCTCAAGGGCCACGGGTCGGCTTCGCGTCATGGGCTATTGACCCGTAGCCCTTGCGGGCTACGGGTCTAATTGTTAAATAATCTGTCCGCGCGCGCAAGCGAGGCGAATGGTAAAAAATTGTCTTTCTTCAGTCCCACCCTTTGCATTTTTGCTCGGTAATACCCCGCGCGGTAAATGTTTTCCTTGCAGTGACGGTGCCAGTGATAGCCATGCTAAGAGGTTGGCAACATAGCATTTATGAAAGGAATAGATCTCTGAATGGAATTTGCAAGCATTACCAGCCGTGGAGAGGTTTACGACAAGTTTTCATTTTGCAATAGTAACATAGGTAACTATGATAGAAACACGTGGCCGCGTTCAACGGATTTAAAAAAATGACTTGTTTAAACTTCTAAAAAGTCCTGCAAGAGTACGAGCTTGATCTTAGGGTGTGTTCCTTTGCGATGATCTGGATCAGGATTTGTGATCCACGATAACTCGGATCATAATGTATAGTACGTCAAAGACTAACAGGACTAACAGAGGCATCCACTCTGGAAAGTTGGTGGAAAAAATGCTGAGATCAAAACTAATACTCTTTCCCCTAGGGAAGGAAGCTAACAGATCAAGCAAGGTCACGCATATCAATGAAAAACATTTCTTTATTTCTAAATTAAATTCTACTCGGCAGAGTACTTTTGATTGCCAGAAGAGAAAGGCATACACTGCACCCACAGCGACATGTGGAACGTTCACTAGAATTAAACTGTCGCTTACATTTAATTACTAATACTCTTCTCTCTCTGAATAAAAATGTGAAGAAATTAAGAGGTAGATGAAGATAACCCGAAGTCGTCCAAATTTAGCACAAACGGGGATAAGTCAAACTTCTCCAACATCGCCCCTAATTTCCCTAAGAGAACCTGAGAAAGTTAAGGTGGTTAACAACTTATTAAGTCGCCAAGTAATTGTTTGAATAACGATTTACCGAACTACAAATAACAATATGGTAATCTACAATCGTGCTAACCTAACAACAGAACTTAAATGATTGCCATTGTATTCCTCAAGGTAGAGTTACCACAAGTATTCTGCAGCACGTACACCGACTACCATGCATCATTAGAGAGTTGTGAGAGTTTTTAACGTTGTAACCAGTGCACGTTGTTGGAAAAGTAACAAACGAAAATATAGATATATACTTTAAACTCGTTTATATTTGTAATTTAATAAAATCAGTGCAACATTCTAATGCTATCTCTATAAATATTCCTCACTGAAGATTTGGTTTTAACAGTTTTTTTGGAAGATAAATAAATTTAGTACTACTGAACATACTAGGCCGCCGCCCAACGAATTATATTCTAACATCACTAATATGGAACCGTTCATCATGGGCAAGGCTCATGTTGATTATAAAGAAACAAACCGTGACTTAAATTAGCTCGCACCTTAGATTAGCCTGTGTCATCCTGAGAATTCGCGCTTATGTATTCCCTTCAGCTGCAAAAGGGACTTGCTTTGTCAATCAAACACATTTCATTTACTTCGGTGATTTGAGAACACACGCTACGATTAAGGCCCCGTCCACACTACGCCGAAGGAAAACGCACCAATCACAGGCCATTTTGGATTTCAACACGAAAACGAAAAGCCGGCGTTTTCATATTCCTCCGGTTTGAAGAGCTCGGTTTTCATGACGGATTAGTGTGGACGCTTCCTAAGTAGTTCACTATTTCTCCTGCTTCTTAAGTGACGTCCTCCAGGATATATGTCACACGGGGTTTTTGATGATCCTACCCATACGGTAATCGTACACTTGCCGACAGAAGAACACCAGGTTAGGGTCCGTGCGAGGATGGGGAACTGAACCGGGCTTTGTACTCTCTCCGGGAGGAACCGGGGATAGAGGAGCTTCCCTGAATTCTCGGAATAGTCTGTTGAGTGCCCGGAACCTACGATTCAAACAAACAGCAAAGACAATCTAAACAACACAAAACGTTTAACCGCAAGCTTCATTACTACAGCAGCCTAAAGCCCTACTTAGCACGCTGATGATTCAGTAAGTTCAGTACTACCCATTGTTTAAGTCTAGCAAGTTTTTTTGAGAGCAAGGCCCGGCGTGGTTTTTCCGTGCTACACATTTTCTTTTCGGTGATACATAGCAGTGACCTAACAAGGAGAGCAAGAAAACAAGGCATCTACAAGCCGCTAACGGTGGTTGAAAATTTTGGCAAGTCTCCCGATCCTTGAAACTGCATTCACTCCATATCAGTTGAGCTTGATTCCACATGTTATTTTACAATAGAACATGCTGGATTATTCTCGCATTTTGATTGGTTCTTACTAATGATCAATTAGAGGACAGACGTACAAGTCTTTAACTTTTTGGTCTTTTTATTGGATCAGTTGTGAAACAGTTGAAACATGTTTTCCTACGTCTGTTCAGTAATAGACCACAGAAGACGTGAAAATGTGGTGAGAACATCAGTGACACATTCGGCTACCGCCTCGAGTGCCACTTTGTTTTTCTCACCACATTTTGACGTCATCTGTGATCAATTACTGAACAGACCCACGACAACATGGAGTCTATTTGTTAAACTGATTAAGGAAAACCCTTCACAAGTGTCGCCTGAACAGCCAGTTATTTTATATCAAGTGTCAAACTATTTCCGATAGTTCATGAACCTATAAAATGTTTCACATAAACATCAAGAGCAAATTACAAAGGTAAAAGATCACAAACTGAAGAAACACGATGGCTATATCTACTTACATTCGAACTTCCCCACAATTTAACCAAAGGTGTCCTTGCTAGTTAAGGAATAATTACCTGCAGTATTCTGGATAACTAAGAACGTAGCACTTGTCTACAATACACGCCACGCTGTTGTCGTCTTTATGTCTTGAGGCCATCACCTCCATCTGTTGACAAGCAAAAAAGACGCCCATTACATCAAAATATCTCAGGGACAAGCGACTCAGTTTCTACCAAACCATCCTAAACTAAGCCATTTCTACCACCAAGCTGTTTGACTAACAATAAGCGGTGTGTTACCTCGCCATGGAAGTTTGGAACTCTCCCTACTTCAGTCTGCTCTGGTCGATAATACCAAAACACACTCATCATCATCTCGCCAGCGTTCGGGCCTGTCATCGGAAAAACGAGTGTTAATCGACAGTTGCTAACGGCTCCCAAGGCATAGTCATAAATCACGAGGTTAAATTTCATTTCCCACACTTACTGTTTGGTTTGGATTGGCTACCACACTTACTGCATATGCATGGTGCAATTATAGTATCAACTAGTTAAACGAAAACTAGAAGGAAATCTTTCTCCTTAGACTTAAACAACTTATGGTTGAGAACTCGTCACCGAGAATTGACCGAGACCAACTTTCGAAGAACTCATATCGTTGACTGGAGGGAGAAATAGAAACCTTTTCAGTCCAAGAAGATTTCTCAAAAATAGTACCACTCCCCCAACTAAATTCTAGGTATTTAAAAACTTGGAAAAAAAGATTAAAGATAAACAAGGAGAAGAAATGCTACTGTGCCAATTTCCAATTTTATCTTCTTTATTTTTTCCCACTCTTAGTGACATCTGTTTCCTGAAGAGAAATCATCCCTACCTAAACATTCATCGAAATTCTAGGTATCCATCCAACTGGACTCCAAGACTTTTCCTCTTCAACGATATCAAATTGTTTCAAAATGTTTTTAGTTCCATGTTATTACATCCAACAAGCGATATACTTACCTTCATCCTCCTCCCAGAGCCCAGAAACACGTGCCACAAAAGGTGGATCTTTCTTCCGTGTTCCTGACTTAAGAAGAACCGAGTCACGTACATTTATGATCTCGTCTCCACGCTGAACACCGCTGTAATACCGCCGTATCACTATTGTCTCGTCCTGAAAGTGAGGTCACGTATACATAATGTAAGTAAGCATGGTCTACGAAAACGAAGTCATATCTTGGCTTTGCTTTTGATTGTTCTGATCTGCGAATATTCAGTAAACGTTACAAAAACTGTGTAAACAAACTGTTGCCGGAAGGAAAATGTCGTCTTTTGCGACTTTTCACCGCTTTGACACTGTTTTTGATTGACACGGCTTACCCATCTTTGCTCGGAGCTTTGCTCTTCTCGTACCTAGCACCAGTTCCCCTTTTTTTCGCATGTGCTGATTTTTTTTCAATGTATAAACTACCTTTCCTAGCGCTATCTGCAGGTGACCGTTTAAAGTGTATCGTTATGAGGGATAATAAAGAAAGACAAGTCAATTACTTACATAGCAGTACGGTTTGTCTAAAGGTTCACCGATAAACATCCAACCATTCGTTCTCTGTAAAGGTAACAAGGGATACCAAAATTATCAATGCAACAATCAGCACCCAGTCCCTGCCAGTCACCAATCACAAACTCGGGTGAGCTTTGCTCTCATAGCTTAAGTTGGAATCCGGTAATTCGAACTCGGTCTTTTCGAATTCCCTGTTACTTCGAACTCAAAACCATTTCCCTTGGATTTTCCCTTCAGTCATTTACTATCGGCTATTTCGAAATTCCGCTATTTCGAACTATTTTTCGTTTCCCCTGAGAGTTCGAAAAAGTGGGGTTCAACCGTATTTGGGAAAGCACACCACGTTCGATTTACTGGCTACTAGACCAGAGGCGAAGAGGTCACTATTATAAAACGCTAACACACGGCAAAAGTCACAATAATGTATATTTTGCCGATCATTCACATTCTGTAACTCATCTCGTTAGACTCCTTTTACAGAAACAGGTTGGCAAACTGTCAGCCTATACGCGCCTCCTGTTATTTGCGTGTGTTCATTACCAGAGTTTGAATATACAGCTGTAGTTTCCATAATCGCACCTTGCGTCTTTTTACTGCACGCTATCTGGTCCAAGTGCCACGCAGTTTTGCGGCTTGCACGAGCAGCATTAAGCTAATGTTTTAACGTATGTTGCCTTGTTACTCCTTACGATGCCATTTGGAGCATAATGAAGGTTTCTAGAAAGACGTTATGGGGAAGGAGGGAATCAAAAACGAATTCCCAAAAAAGTGAGTGCTGGAAGTTTTCTGAAGTGAATTGAAATCTTTGATCATGTTAACAATTTTGTGTCAAAACTCACTTCCACACTAAGAACGTTTCAAAACTTGTCATGTGTGATAAATCGCTGCTGCAAATATAAAATAGGGGAAACAATCTAACTAGCAACCCTAACGTCCCATATACAAACCTTGGGTTGCCTGGGCTCCGCTCGGGCTCGTTCGGCAGCTAGCTTCTCAAGATGAATATTCAGGTTCTTTAACTGAATGTTTTTTAACGGGTTTCCCGCGGGACGGCTCCGTCCCGCGCTCATAGTGGACGTAGAAGTGGCAGCAAAGTTAATCTTAGGGATCTTAAGCTGTACGGAAGAGGATGAATCGGGTATTTTATTAATGAGCTCTTTAGCCTTCCTAGCCTTGCTGCGCTCATCAATTAAACCACCTACAGCCCTAAATTTAGCCAGAGGCCCGTCACTAGCAGTAAAAGCGTTCTCCATTGCCTGATTGTTCAACCCAGCAGCACGCTTGGTCGTAGCCGTCTTACTTATTTTGAGTTCAGGAGGCGGTTTGGACGGCGTGACAGGCGTGACCAAGTGGCTCTTGGTAAAGGGAACTGAGCCAGATGATGTGACAAGCTGTCCTTTGATTGGTACAGACAGGACGCGTACGTGCTTGTACGGCGGTCGCGGCAGGTCCACCTGGATGCACTGGTCCACCATTGTCTTGGGTGGTGAGTCTGTAGTGGTGTCACATTCTATTTCTAGAACTTCCTGGTTATCTTCAAACTCTCCTCTTTCTACAACACCATCCGTTTCGCTACTGGTATCGAGAAGCATTTTCTTTGCTTTTCTTTCACCTTCCGAGGTAGAATCTGCTTCAGGTTTTCGCTTGTGATCTTTCGCTGCTCTGTGCCCGTTTGTTACAAATTCAAAACTGTTAGCTGCGTTCTCCGTAAGAGGAGTGCTTCCCACTGCCCTTGGGCTGACGATCACGCCGGTGGATCTTGGGGGATCCCATGTGGATGTCACTTCACTCTGTATAAATACATCTGACTCAGTAAAGTCCTCTCTATCGTAACTGTTCTCGGCGCCATACGCCGCCAAGTTAGAATTCGATTTATCAGAAAGCCGCCTCTCGGTTGAATGTCTACCAGGAGGTTTCTTTGCGGAGTGTTGTTGAATTTCAAACAAGCTCCGTCCCGCTAAAGGACTGGAAGGTTCAAAAAACACGTTCACTTTGGCAGCCGCGTTTAAGCTCGCCATACGCGGCGTTCTTCTTTGCGCTAGAGAACCGCCTTCTAAGTCCATGGACGTTTTATCAACGTAGCCCGGCGTGGGCGCCAAGCGTTCTAACATCGAAGTGTGCCGCGTGCGCGTACGCCGGTTACGTTTGTGTTCTGAAACGTCTTTTTCACTCTCAAACAACGGGGGCGCGTTATCCGTGGCATTTCCTACTGTATGTCTTTCTTGCACTTCCATAATCTCATCCAGAGTGCTGATCGGCGACTTTGAAGGGGGGTTATTCTGGTCGACAGAGGTTTTGTAGTCAGTAGAATTCGCGGTCACGATGCCATCATTGTGCGATTTAATGTCATGCCAACCGTTATGGTTCCGTTCTTGTTGGCTGTCGTCTTGTATTTTTGGCCCGCGTTTCTTCAGTCGTCTTGGTGCTGGTTGACGTTCGCCGAACGTCTTTGTCAGTTGTCTTCCTGATCGCGTCTGTAACAAAATATCAATAACTGATCAGTCATCTACCAAAACAAAGAAACCCGGAATATGTAGCGTTTGTGTAAATCTTGGTCTCTACTGGACCATGTCAACGTAGAGTTATCGTAGGAGTGTGTTTATGGCGAACTTCCCACTCAATATACATAACCGCAGTCTTAGTTTTCATGTGATGCTTTCGCCACCATATTGGAAGACCTTAACAAAAGAGTTTTGACTACAGTTACTTATTTTAATTGTTCATCCTACATGGCCGCGAGGCTTTGAATCTTGCAGGAATGAACAATTCGACAGCGCTCCCAGGACCAATTTCGAGTAGTAAAGCTTTTAGTAAACTGTTCTCGCCGCCAAAAGCACTGGAATTTAAAATCCCAAAGATTACACCATCCATATACCAATTTACGTAAAAAGTTTGTTTAAAACATAAATGCGTGTTTTACCACAACAGCCTGAAGACGACCAAAGCTTCAACTATGGTCAAACTCTCCGTTCTGACGGTCGTTTTCGCCGAAAACGTAATAGTAGATGAAAGAAAATAAACTTAAATAATGCTTCTCGCAATTTCCATCACGCCCGCTCGCCAAAGCGGAAGGTGTTTTCAGTTAATTTTTTATCAGCTCTTACATGTAAGAATTCTCTGAGTTTTCGGGCACTGTTTTCCTGCATGAGTTTTGTTCGCGAAGGAACAGTTCTCTCATAATACAGAATCTCGACTTAAAAAAGGAAAAAAAAAACAACAACATGCATGACTGGGCATAAGGTATCACTGACAAGATCAATTTAATTCAAACAAAAGAACAACATTCCTGTCGAACAAAAAAACAACTGTTTTACATTTTGTTTTTACGCCCACAATTCATGAAATAGTTCTGCCTTGACAGAGGAATAGATTAGAGAGCGTTTTACACGCAATGTAAGGCCACCTTTGAAAGAGTACGTATTTGATGTCTCAGCTGGTTGTGTAGTAAGGTTCGGTGGTAGGCGTAAACAAGGACAAATATATGATAAGCGCTTCAAGTCTTGGATCCGCGGCCTATCTATAAATAAAGGCGTTTATTTGGTGGTCGGTTGACTCGGCAGTCTATCTAGCAACTGAACAATAATAATAACAATAATAATAACAATAATAATAATAATAACATTTATAATGCGCAACTTTCATAAAATGTTCAAATGCGCATGACAAGATTAAAAACGGAATAAAAAGGCTAAAAAGCTAAAATTACAATTAAAAGTAAACTTACAATAATAAAAACAACTATGATAAAAATGCATGACGGAAAAGGTGAGTTTTTAGCTTGGCTTTAAAAATACTAACAGTGCTGGCGCTTCTTATGTCAAATGGTCGCGCATTCCAAAGTTTCGGTGCATCACAGGTAAAAGAACGGTCACCTAGTATAGCTTTTGATTTAAACCGCGGATAACTAAGTAAAAGTTTATCGCTAGAGGCAAAACAAGTAGTCAATCCAATATTCTCAGACAAGCCATCGCTTCGTATCAACCAAACAGCAACTAACTCAACCGAGGCCGAGTTAAGTAGAATGCTGAAAGTGGACTAAATGTTTGTGGTTTAGCCCACACCATAAAACAGCTTCGAGGCGATTTCCGTGCATAATATCTGATAATATACGTCGACGTTAGAACAATCCCTACGATAAAGACCCAAGATTCGAGAAGATATGGCAAGGAAAATCATTGCGGAATGTTTACTTAAAAGTTAATTCGGAATCGAATTGTGATGTAAAGCAGCTGTAAATTAGAGCTACAATCATGGTTTGCTTTCAATCACATTTTCGCTAGTTCAGTGCCCGTCGGCAATTAGGAAATCACTTTCTCTATATAGAATACTGATTTTTTCCGATATGTAGATGAAGTCGAAAAGACCATGCCATAGCTACCGATTGTGTACTTTGTTTTAAAGAAAACTTTTATACTACAGTATTGACTTTGTATCGTGTGCGTGTTACGCACGCCATACTGCTACGAGGCCGGAAAAACTCACTTTTTCATTTTAGGCAGACACAAACATAGTTAAACGATGAAGTACAAGTTATCGGTAGATGAGTTTGTCCTTCGTAATACGTCTTGATTATTTTCGGATTGTTATTACTTTTGTGATTATTTTGTTTCTTTCTTTTTTACATCACGAAAGTCACTTTCGAGAGAAAACAGCAAAAACGTCCTCCGGGATTCACAGATTACCATTCAAAACAACAGAAACCGAAATCCTACAAGGAAGTCCGCCATACAGACACGCCACGAGGGCACGAGCTCGACCCATGGCTTACACGTGGCGGGGCTTCACAGGCATCCCACGAAATACACGATCCACGAAAAATACACGTGGTTGAAATTCACAGACATCCCATGTGTTACGACCATAATAATACTATTCTCACACATTCTAGTCATTCTTGAGCGGTTTCTAACAAAATCTCTACACTCAATGAAACTGCACACAGCAGAGCACATTGCATCAATTAATTAATATCAGAGCATGTCCTTTCATTCTATGAACAGTGTTTGGATTGCTTTTCTTTGAATTAACCCAGAATGAGCCCTAAATATGCATGCAAAAAGAAAGTTTATTCCTTGGAAGTGCCTGATGAAAAAACAGCACATTGTGAAACAGAATATCTGAAGAGAGAAAAATGCTGTAGATTGTTGATGAACTTGATTGTCATCAACTTGCAACAATAAATATCCCATACAGCTTCATACAAACAAAATCAAGCCAGTTTCTTGACTACATGTCTCATGGTCTGACTTACTCATCAAAAGTATAATCATAACTTGTTACAAATAAGGAAAATTTCGCTTACTTCTGCAACTAAATAACAGCATACAAGTTTCTGCATTGCAAGTAGACAAATAAACACTTGAGGACGTCTTGTCCATTTTAATCTTGTTTAATATCACTTAACCTTAAAGTTTTCATATCAGCAGCAGCTGTAATAAAATTTTGACTTAAACTAGACTTAAAATCAAGCTTCCCGAAGAAGTATTATACACAACTAACACTATATCATGGCTTAGATGATATCTTATTACTGCAGGGATATTGTAGCCACATGGTGAAGACTTTACAGCTGAACTGGCTCATAGCTTGCAGCATTCAACTTAAGTTCCTAGAACATGAAGCAGCTGGTCAAATACTCTAAGTAGGCAATAAAATGGTCAAACTCTTGAAATTTCACCTGTTGAACAATAAACGAGACTGATTCTAGTCCTCCGTTTTGATTGGCATGCACTATCTAAGTAGCTTTGGTTAAATTAGCTGGTCAATATGAAAACAGTTTTTTTTGTTTTCTACAATAACATAATCATGGTATCATTTATGGTGATATAATGAGAACTTACACAGTCATGACCAAACCTCTAACAGACATGCAATGTTACTCTGAGGGTTACCTTGGATTCACTGGTTAATTATTGACACAAAATGCTGAAAAAGGTGCCTGAAAAATGAAAACAGCTGGGTAAATCTATGGCCAGTGCCTGAGTTCAACATGCAATTTCTCCCTAATTACTCCACAATTTCTCACAGTAATTGCTGAAAGAATATTTTGGGATTTGTTTCTGTATTCTTGCAACCTACATACTTGACTTTCCAATGAAGTTTCTTAGGTTAACGGTACACTAAGTGTCTATCACATTGTTGAGGTTGAAGATGCTACAGCTGCAGTTGATGATTACACACTGCTTTTTCCTTCAAAACTTAACACTGGGTATTTCTTGACAGAAAGGAAATGTTCTCTCCTCATCTTACCATCAGAGAATCAGTTCTGTCCATAAAAATACCTGTGGATAATCACACTTTTCACTGACATACTAAGTTCAACAAGTTCTATGTTAAAGAGAAACCAGTGATGTTTGGTTTTCACTTTCGAGAGGCAAAGAAATGCTGACTTTATTCTGCCAAAAAAATATGTGTCTAGTTGCTCAAAAAGCTAGATATTATTATCCAATGCATAATTCAATGTCCAGTGGCTAGCTGTCAAATCCTAAATGCTATTCAAGTTATTTAGGGGAAGTGACTTAGCCGGCAAACAGGGTTTAAATAATATGTCAAATAATTCTTGCATTTTGATTGGTTCTTACCTAAGATCTATTGGGGGACAGAGGCATAGATGGCGTCATTAACATTCCTTTTTGTTTCTATATTATATAAGAGAAGATTACATGTTGCCATGCATCTATTCACTAATACAGGTAGATCACAGATGATGTCAAAATGTGGTAAGAACATCAGTGACACACTCAGCTATCACCTCGTGTGCCACTTTTTTGTTCTTACCACATTTCACCGTCACCTGTGATCTATTACTGAACAGATGCCCAGCAACATAGAATCCATTTTTTAATAACCATAGAGCAACCAAGGCCAAAGCACTGGAAAGTAGTGTAGTATCTCACTGGTTGCAAGAATGTAGGGTTGGTTCAGGCAGTAATTAAGATGTTTTCATTGCAACTCAGAGTTAATTTCGGCTGAAAGGTATACCATGAAGATCTCTACAGCATCCTTGACCTTTCTTTGTGCCTACTTGCACTCTTGTCTATGATACATAGGCTAATGTCTGTTTAAAAAGTCACTCCAAAAGCAACACATTAATTTTCTGAGTGAGAGGCTTGCAAAACAGGAGATAGAACTCTTTTTCAGCTGTATACCCTACTAGCAGGGAGTGTAGGGGTTGCCTAGCTTAACAAAATATCACAAATTATGACAAATTATCACTTACAATAGCATTTCACCATATTCCCTCATAGAGAAACGTTCTTCAGAGACTTCATACATCCAAATTTGAAAAAGAGTTTAAAAAGGCTTCTCTTTGAGATGACTAAGAAATAAAATTCCTCAACGGCAGAAACTTTTTCAGTTAAGTAGCATTAACAACTAACTTAACTAAACAATTGAAAAAACGTCACAGAAAAATGCGTCAACGCCAAATTTTGCGTTTTGTGTAGCACTGCCTTCTCTAATTGTCTACTAATCCAATAACGTCGCTACGTCCATGTTCAATATCGAATCTTGTGAAGCAAAATACACAATTTACTCCACCGTTTTGTCAATCTCCAAATAGCTAATAACTTTCGATATCTTCAACTTTGACTTTGGATTTCTTAACGCCACGTCATCTAGGAAACGGAAAGTTTTATCGGCTATGATTTGTGAACTTGAGTTCACGAGTGTGACGGCGAAACCCACTCGCGCCTAAGACCGTTTCACGCGTGACCCGAAAATGCTTCGGGAAACCACCAAGATGGCAAATTTTGCACCAAATCCCTGCACATCTTAATTCAAAGTGATATTTGAACCAGAAGAGCGAAGTGTGTGGTCTCAGAGGGTTTGTAAGAAAACGAAACAAGCGGCTGGCGCCATTCGCGTTGAATAAATTAGAGGTTTACGCGGGTGCCACTCGATATTTCCTTATCGCGTCGCTGTTAACGGCGCGAAAGAACTTACCTTGAGGCTCGAATCCCTAGTTTGAAGATATATTCGCTATAACATAGCCTCCTCTTGGTATCTTTTTACATGAACAATGTCAAACTTCGTTGAGATGTTCGCTGATACGTATGCCCAGACAAACTACTCGACGAGTCCAACTTCGAGATCCCTCGAGTCCCAGAATGCACTGTGAGCGACACTATGTCAGCATCGTAACGAGGCCTAGTTCCTGATATTCTCTAAAAGCCACGTGTAGTGAAGCGAAGTGAGAAAATTGACGAAAACAATTTTCTTTTCTTTAATAAACTAGCCAATCGGGTTATTTTTTCGCCTTTATTTTATTTTTATTTATTTATTTATTTATTTATTTATTTTCTTTCTCTAAGACCAGATCGATTAGAGAAGAGTGATGAGCACGATCGTAAATAAACTTCAGGATATTTTTTTGGTCATCATATTGTTCACGCTGATTCAATGTCAGTGTATTTTTTTTATTCTCAGTGGCAAACTAAGCGGTAACGCTGGGTGAACGGCTGAAACAACACTGACTCTGACTAGGCACTACACTGTTGCTTTAAACTATTCTGCTGTCTCAGTGAGGGTCGAAAAATTCCGGACAGAAAAGACAGATGTCATGGTGCCAGTATAGTGTTTTTTCAATGTTTCAACATTTTTTATAAGACTATGAATCATCTCAAACAAACGTTTTCCGTCTCACCCTGTAGGTGGACAAGCAGTTCCTATCACCTTCACACCTTAGTTCCACAAAAATATTACCTACGTCAATTGATGTTATCTTAAAGTTTCCACAGAAAAGTCATCTGATACCCGAGAGCATAGCCAATAGTGTTTCAGTTTGAGTCAAACGCTATAAATTCACTTCCATTTGCAAAAACCAATCGATGATATGACTGATTTTCTAAGCCTGAAATAGCTGGCAGATGTTTTTGCCGCTGATACAAATAGCACTTTATTAAAATAACTTATTTTCTTTGCCAGCTGGTGCAAACAACAAATTTCCTTTTACAACAATTGCTAAGGAAACATGGCCATTGAGCCGACACTATTAGGCGGTTTAACAAATGGAAAAGCGGTCAGGATAAAGTCGACAAATCAGCCAATCGACAGGCTTATATACCGTATCAGACAGTTCAAGATAATCTGGATAGTGCAGTATTTTACATCTGGTAAATACGGACCATTATTTACCGCGTCAAATCAAGCTTTGTTTCAGACGATCTGCCATTGTTTTTCCGAAATATAGGACCGAGTGATCTGTGATACTTTGAAGTTTATTGGCTGAAAATAGAAGAAAACGTCGTCCCCACATTAAAAAAGATCGGAAGTTGAACCAAATTATATCGAAAACTAGAACTCAATTTGGACCGAGACGACTTTCCACTGAACGTTATCGGTTTTTATTTTCGATAAATAAGTAAAACACTATCAAACCGCCATTACGTAACAAAACTGATAGAACTCAGTTTCAGTAGACAGCAGTTGGTCGTTCTGAACTGACCCCCATAGCTAAATTTTTAAGCTTGAAAACAAATTCTATTGTCCTTAGATTGACGTCCGTTCTATCGCTTCACCTGAATCGATTTCACTAGAGTAAAAACGATTGAAGCCGAGCCTACTTTCTTTTCAGTTTCGCCAGTCAGATTAGCAGCGCTAGGAAACAACATGATGTGCGAATACACCGCAGCTGTGATGCCATATGTATATAAATTACCACACTGAGCTAAGTAAACGAATCTGATGAGGATTAACTGAAAAGAAAAACACGAACGCTTTCCTACCCTGCAGATGTGGTCAGATTTTATTTGGAAACAAGAGAAAGAAAGAAACCGCAGGAGTCACAAACTAACACGGCCGTAATGAACTGTAGTTAGTTACATAACCCGCACTAGACTGCACTGCCGGGTGGGCCAACATCCCTCTTTTCATTCGTCGTTTCCCAACAAACTTAACATAAGAAGCTTCTGGTTTTCCACTGCTGGGGTTCCATTAATTGGAAGTACACATGATTGATCAGCGCGCGCGTTTATGAGCGATAAAAACTTCGACTTCTATTCATAACTTACCTAGCCTTTAAAAGGGTACAGATTCCCATGCTGTAAGGAGTGTCACCAAGAGAGGTTAATTGTGGATGCCCTTTCAGTTCTATTTTACCCGCCGGCTATCTCAGTCTTCACCTATATACCTTGTCGAGCATTTGTGGGAGAAAAATTCTAAGTATCTAGACAGTGGGCGGTTTTGACGGCTGGTCATCTATAATTATAAGTCACTCAGAGATTTCCGTCTCAGAATCTTATTTGCAGAGTGAAAACAAGGAAAACGCACTAACTTAGAGGAGGGTCCATTGAGAGAAAGACTACAGTAACAGTACCAGCTGAAACTATGGGCAACGATATAAAGAAGAATGGCCAATAATGTTCTGGCACCATGCCTGTATTATAGCTTTTTAATAGGAACGCATAACTTTTAAAACCAAGTATGTCGTTATAATGACCCCAAACTACGATTTCAACGAAGGACAGATTTTCTGTGAATCGTTCGAGGGTTTATCTTGGTAATTATCAAGTAGAATCATTCTTCTCTTTTACAATAATAAAGGTTCTTTCTATTGTTTGTCATTCCAAAGGCTCTCGGACTCGTTTTCACTAGCTCCTGTTGACCTTAAACCGGCCTCGCTGTACTGAAAAACGAACCAATTTCAGTCAGTTGAAACAGCGGACACCAATATATATCTTTAGTTTGTGTATGCTTAAGTAGATATGTTGCCGGTTTTTAAAAATATAAAATTTTAGTCCTGTTACATGAATAGAATTCAACACGGTATACTGTATTATTACTTTGAACTACAATATCCATTTTTTTCCCGATCCATGTCTTCCTTTTATTTTCTAAATCGATTCAGCAGGGTTCAAATAATGCGAGAAACGAGTGTAAATGATATCTCACGATATCTGTACGTCTAGGAGACCGTTTCACAGGATTCCTGTAACCCTCTTAATTGTTATCCTAGCAGCGCAATTTAAACACCAAAGCTAAAATGTTTCAAAATCAGGATTTAAGGGGAAAGAATTCGTTGGGTAATAAATCTCTCATCAGACGTTTTGAGTCGTGATCTCGCCGCATTTTTCTCATCATGTTAGATTTTCAATCGTCCCACGTACTCGCCAAAACGTCATGAGACTTGCGTAATAACTGACAACGTTACAAGATACGCCAAAATGTCTCAGAGTAAAAGGTAAGCTTATTATTACTGTGATAAAGATATTTTATTCAAGCAATTAAAGAGATTTCGACAATACATACGTTACCTTTTTTGTTCAACCCTTAGGCTCCCCTGCCTGCCAACCTGAATCAAATTTTACTGCTTGCTATCTGAGTGAACCTCTCGCAGAAGTTAAATTTTGATATTACTCTTTCCTATCTTGTATTTATTTTGCTCTTATGCGAAAATATTTAAGCAATGTGGGGCGAGCAGTAACGCGCACGACGTAACAGTGACGCAAGTGCCTTACTGTTACGTCATATCAGATGGGTCTTCCAGCTGACCAAAGTCAACAACCGCAAATATTGAATAGTTTGACAAGAAAGCGAAACACTCGGCCTTGACTTGAGCGGAGTATCACGTTACTTGCCGATTTGACCATTGGTGGACTCAATGTATAAATTTACTGACGCCTAAAATAATCTTGTCGTCATATTCGTAGGGTTTCCATTTCAAATTGTTTATTTGAAGGCACACTTAGCACAGCCAAATCGGATTCGCTACTTTCTGTAATTCCGAAGTGAGGTTTTATGATCAATACCCAATTAACGAACTTCATCTATTTTAGGGTTTAAAAAAAAACATTTTATCGAATTACTAGGAATTTATTGGCTTTCACTTTACGTATTCGGCCTAATTTTTCTCCCGTTAATTCATAATTTCCTACTAGTAACTTACTGCAGAACGAAACAACTTGCAAATGTTGCAGAAAAAAGCAATTATATTTTCTCTAGAAAACACTGTGTAGTGGTAGTAATTACCAATTTCAACGCCGCAAAATTGCTCATATATCTTGGAATCAACTATCCGAGCCGCAATCAACGCTGGGAATAACAGATAATTTACTAGAATAAATTGGTTGCTAGAGACTTACTCGTTTCCCTGTCAACGCTGGTTAAGGTAAAAAAGCCTTTTATTCCATGACGTTAATTGATGTGGGATCGCCTTGTTTACTTAACGCCCACGAGTCATCAATAGATCAAGTCTCCTGACATTGTCCACAACTTTTACTGACGTCATGCATTCTTTAAATTCAAAGAAGTCATCAAGCACATTGTATAGATGCACTCCCTTTTACTATTAAAATTCAACTTCAACAAAATGTAATAATTAACTTGGCAGCTTAACTGGGCATTTGGAAAAAATATTGACGTGAATAAAACCGAAGAATATAAGCGAGAATAGCTGCATTTATTTTGCAAAACTTGTCTCTATTTTTTGTTAGTCGCTCTACTGAAAACCGCCTCGTTTTAGAAATGTCATTTCACTAAAGAAACCAAAAAACACCACACTGTCATTGGGAAAAAATGATGAATTACCTCTCGTATTGTTATAATATGCATTAGCACGTGCCTCTAGGGACCTGTTCCCGCGGTGCTTTAGCCTATTTAGTATTCTGTTATAGCTCGAAGTTCAGTTGTAATCGCGTGGAGCTCGAGTAAAGTGTATTTCGTTTTACTCCGTGTGTGTCCTTCATAATATTACATGGTGGCAGCGAGCGGAAAATTGATTCTAGCGGCTTGTGGTCGCTAAAAACAATAGTCGGTCGATTGTTTCGTTGCTGAGCTGAAAAGGTTGGCTAAAACATGCAACTTTTGTGACTGCTTGCGCGATGGTCTTATCCGTGATCGCTTTGTGCGTGGTATTAAAGATGAGCAGACCACCAAGAAGCTACTGAGAATTCGAGATCTCACTTTGAATCGGTGTATCGATATCTGCCGCAGCGAAGACGTTACGGCGCTGCACATGAAGTCGCTATCGGAACCGGTGGACAACATAAGCCAGGTCAAGTCTAAGAAAAAGAAGCCTCGAGTTCCGACGCCGGACGGACAGTCGGGAAAGAAAATTTCGTGCAAGTTTTGTGGCTATGAACGTGCTCCTGAGAGAAAGAAGTGTCCTGTGTGGGGCAAAGTGTGTAAGCGGTGCAAGAAAAAGAATCATTTTGCGAAAGGGTGCAAAGATGCCGCGGTTAACGCCTTTGAGAGCGACGAAGACTTGGAAGAGATCAGTGTTGTAAGAGTTCAAGGTATGAAGGATAAAGCTGTGTTTGCTCAGATGCTGGTTCAGCAGAAACCCGTGAGATTTCAAATTGACTGTGGAGCCAGTGCCAACATTGTGCCATGTAAACATGTGAAAGGGGTGGATCTCGAGCCTTGTTCCCAGTCCCTCGTTATGTGGAATGGCACCAAGGTCAAGCCTGTTGGGACGTGTGCTCTGCCCGTTGTCAATCCCCGAACTAATACAAGGTATAAAGTGAGATTCTTAGTCGTCAAGGAGAATCTAACTCCACTCCTGGGTTTAAACGCTACTGAGAAGATGGGTTTGTTAACCGTACACAAGGAGAACTTTGTTAGCGTTGTGGAGAATTTAGAAAACGATCTTACTAACAAATACCCAGATGTATTTGATAATGGCCTTGGCAAGCTACCTGGAAAGGTTCACCTGCAAGTAGATCCAGTTTGCCAACCAGTGATTCTCCCAGCCAGGAAAGTGCCTGTATCTGTAAAGGAAAAATTCAAGGCAGAACTCAAAAGGTTGCAGGATCTAAAAGTTATTGCTCCTGTGGATCAGCCGACTGAATGGGTCAGCCAGTTTGTTGTTGCTGTGAAAAGGTCTGGTGATTTACGCGTCTGCATTGATCCAAAACCGTTGAATGCTGCTTTAAAGAGAGAAAGATACCAGATCCCGGTCATTGATGATGTGTTGCCCGATTTAGCCGAGGCTCGTGTGTTTACAAAGGTTGATCTCGCATCCGCTTTCTGGCAATTGGAGCTGGATGCTGAGTCTAGTCTGTTGACAACTTTTGCAACTCCCCATGGGAGATACCGCTGGCTTCGTTTACCGTTTAGGCTGTGTGTCTCGAGCGAGATATTTCAAAAGCATTTGAATCAAGAGTTGTTAGGCCTGCCTGGTGTGAAGTGTATTGCCGATGACGTACTAATCTATGGAAGAGATGATGCTGACCACGATAGTTCCCTGGAGGGTTTCATGAAGAGGTGTCAGCAGAAGGGCATAAAGCTCAACCGCGCGAAATTGGAATACAAGTGTAAGGAAGTCCCTTTTCATGGACATGTTCTGACATCAGAGAGCCTGAAGCCAGATCCACAGAAGGTCAGGGCAATTACAGAAATGCCGCGACCAGAAAAGCCTGAGGATGTGTCACGTTTGAATGGTATGGTAAATTACATCAGTCGTTTCCTGCCAAACCTGTCTGACGTAATGAAGCCGCTACGCGACCTTACCCATAAAGATGTTGAATGGTGTTGGTCCGACGCGCAAGAACGTGCTTGGAGTGAAGTGAAGAGCCTTATCGCATCTGCTCCTGTGCTAGCCTACTACAAACCTGGGGGGCCACTAGCAGTGCAATGTGACAGCAGTCAAGCTGGTCTTGGCGCCGCCCTGATGCAAGGCGGTCACCCCATTGCTTATGCAAGCCGAGCACTAACAGAGACCGAGACCCGTTATGCTAAGATGGAAAAAGAAATGCTTGCGGTTGTTTTCGCCGTGGAGAAGTTTAACGACTACACGTTTAGCAATAAGACTATTGTTTTTAGCGACCACAAGCCGCTAGAATCAATTTTCAAGAAGCCCTTGCACCGTGCCCCCAAACGCTTGCAAGGCATGATAATTCGCCTTCAGAAGTATGACCTGGAGGTGAGGTACGAGAAGGGAAGCAAGATGTTTCTGGTCGATACCCTCTCAAGAGCATTTCTCCCTGCCGGTGAGCAAGGCGAGAATGAGTTCGAGACAATCAACATAATGAAGTATCTGCCCGTATCGGAAGGAAGGCTTCTGCAGATTCAGCGAGATACCGAAGCAGATGACTCTCTTCAAGTGCTGAAAGCCGTGATTCAGAAGGGCTGGCCAGAGCATAAGAGTAACGTGCCTAGTGTCATTTCTCCTTACTTCAACATGCGTGATGAGATATCGATCCAGGATGGTCTCATCTTTAAGGGAGAACGCGTCGTAGTTCCACGAGCGTCGAGGAGCGAGCTGTTAAGACGAATTCACAACTCACATCTTGGGGTTAATGGCTGTCTAAACAGAGCCCGTGAGTGTCTCTATTGGCCCGGGATGACAGCTGACATTAAGAACTATGTGTCAACCTGTGAGGCATGTCGAGAGTTTGAGCGGGGTCAAGTCAAGGAAACGATAATGTCCCCCGAGACACCAAATCGACCCTGGCAACGAATGGCTGCAGATTTCTTTGAGCTTGAAGGAAAAACCTATTTAGTCACCTCAGATTATTACAGCGATTTCTTTGAACTGGACCATTTAAGATCTCCTTCGTCGGTGTGTGTCATCAGGGAGTTAAAGGCCCACTTTGCGCGCCACGGCATTCCCGAGCAGCTGGTGACAGATAACGGTTCACAATTTACGTCATGCGATTTCCTGAAATTCGCGAAAGACTGGGACTTTGAACATCTGACCAGCAGTCCACACCACAGCCAAGGAAATGGTAAAGCAGAGAGTGCAGTGAAGGAGGCTGAGAAAATTCTCAGAAAGTGCAAGTCCAGTGGATCGGATGCTTTTCTAGCCTTACTCGATCATCGTAACACCCCATCTGCCGGTATCCAAATTAGTCCAGCACAGCGCCTCTTCAACAGAAGGGCTAGAAGTCTACTACCGATGACAGCTAACCTGCTTGCACCACAGGCAGTTCCAGACAGTGAGCGGTGCCAAGCCAAGCTTGAACAGCGCAAACAGCGACAAGCTCAGTATTACAACAGAGGTGCTATTGATCTGGATCCGTTAAAGAGAGGAGATACTGTGAGACTGAAACCGTTAAAGTTGGGCAAGCGCGAATGGCAGAAAGGAATTGTACGAAAGCGACTGGATGAGAGATCGTACGAGGTCGAGACGCCTTACAATGTTGTACGTCGCAACCGTGTTCACCTACGTTTGACAAATGAGCCATCACCGCCACTGATAGACGAGATACCTAATGAGATATCTGCTGAGATACCAGAGGTGCCCGCTCCCTCTTTTGCACAGTCGTACGAGTCGCAGACAAGTTCTTCTGGAGAAGTTAGTCTATCCGCGTCGAGTCAAGGAAGTTCGTCTCCGAGTGACTCGGAAGTTCCTTCAGCTGCAGTGACGTCACCACCCAAGCTGGTGCTTAGACGATCAGTGTGTCAGCGACGTCCACCAAAACACTTAAATGACTTTGTTTTGACATGAAGCCATGAACACTAAGAACACTTAGAACACTAAGACCTTTAGCGCGTTATCACAGAGCTCAGTTACAGTTACAATTCATGCTTATTCGTATTGTGTATTTATAGGCTAGTTTTCTTTTCCTTATCCATAAAAGGGAGGGTGTTATAATATGCATTAGGACGTGCCTCTAGGGACCTGTTCCCGCGGTGCTTTAGCCTATTTAGTATTCTGTTATAGCTCGAAGTTCAGTTGTAATCGCGTGGAGCTCGAGTAAAGTGTATTTTGTTTTACTCCGTGTGTGTCCTTCATAATATTACACGTATAACGAGCAAGTTCACACACACATCTTTGTACTATCTCTCTGTCTCGTCGTCATGGCTCTGAAACGGATTTGCTTTGTAGTTTTCACGGCTGGACCAAAGTGAATTCTTTGTAGCAGGTCATGTGTTTAGCGTGTTCCTTTGTAGTGCTTTGTATTTACGAAAGATATGTGTCTTTTGGCTGATTCAACCGAGACTTCCATTTGTCATAGCAAAACATGGCTCGTCAACATTCAAGTGAATCATATTTTGTACAAATTGGTCCAAATTCAACATATACGGCTTGGAAACTGAAATCCATAACTAATCAGTAAGTCTATTTTCTCGAGAAGGTATTCTCACAGTTCGTCAACAAACACATGCATAAGTATGTTGATTTGATTGTTAGAAGTTTTCGGTGACCGTGCGTAACAATTTGTTATGCACGTAGCTTAAAAAAATAACGCCAATTTCTTGATATCGCGATATACCCTTAAGATTGGCGAAAAAAATCTGAGTGAAAGTTGAGTTACTTAAAAATTTTCCGCGAAAGTTTCCGTAGTGTATACAAATCTCAGTTATACGGGTGTCACCTTAATCTTGAACAGCTCTCTAATAACTTCTGTAGTGTCAAGTTTCGATACGAGAGCCGAGTTCCTGGAAATCAGTATTGGAAAATTCTAGACAGTCGATTCGGTGTTTTTTTGGAAGCTGGCTGGTTTCTGAGTTACGATACGAACATCGTATCTCTTTATTACAGACTAGTATCTTTAGACCATCATTAACGACCGTATTAAATCCGTTGAACACGTATATCACATAAAACGAGCAGCCAAACAAAATGTTTCAGTTAAATTCGAGTTATTTTGCCTCTGAAAATAGTAAAAGATTGTAACTACTATACTCTTTGTAGAGATTTGAAATAATTTCTGTTTTTCCAAAATTTTTCAAATGTAAGTTCTAAAACAAGAACAAAGTTGGGCAGTCTGCTTGGAACAGTGAGTTCGGCCCATACCAGGCCTATTCACATGAATTTCCATCTAAATGATTTTCCTGTTTGAAGCCTAGGAATTTATTCTTTACAAGTCTAGCTTGAGAATTTGTTCAGTATCATATACGCCGATATTAAGACTCTAGAATGTCACTTCATCAAGGTTTGAGATTATGTTTTTAACGAGACATTCGAGATCGGGGTTACGACTGAACAAAATTGTGTAACACAATGGACGAACTGTAAACAGCTATTAAAATCAGTTTGCGAGTTTATGCATTAAATATTCCGTTTATCCGAGTTAGTGCCCGTGTAGTCAGTAATTAAGGAACTAAAACAAAGGCTTTCGCTTACCAAACAAGCAAGCCACATCACCCAGGGACGACGAGCAATACTCACTTCTGTCAAAGCAGAGGCCAGCATGCAAGAAACCTTTGTGAAAAGTTCTCTATATGCCACATGTGCGGGGCATAAGTTAAGACCTGCGCGGCAAGTTTATTCTGGTTTTCAAAACAAAATCAAAACAATTTGCATACATGATACCCCGCTTTCAGTCTCTAGTTTCTCGTGAAATCGAAACGGAAAGGTTTTCACCGATTTTCCCGAAATTTCGCAGACAAACTTACCTTAACTTCTCCTAGTAGATCAGTTATTCCCGTTTCTCTGTTCACACAGATGATCAGTACGGCAAATTGTGCTGATATAATTATTTCAGCGACCATTGAGACTTTCCGACAAGATCATGTGATACTGACATTAGCAATAAAAAAACAACACGTCATTTCTCACCGCAGAAGCTGCGCGTTTTTTCCAATCCTTGTGCGCCAGCACTTGATTACAGTTGATTACCGAAAATTCTCGCCAGCAAATCGGTTCCTTTATATACAGTCAACAAAACTTCCACTTTTGAACTGTTTTGAGAGCTTGTGTGCATTTGTTCATGTGCCGCGTAAACCGACGAAATTTATACTGTCTGATATTGACAAAAATAGCCACCAATGCTGACTCAACTCTGTCAGTTTGTTAGTTCCTTGAGTCCACATCAAGTGTAGCTAAATATAGCTCGTTCTAGACCAATATCGCGTTATGATGGACTAAAGGAAGTTTGTTAATTTACTTTTAAGGCTGTTTTAACACTTAAAGTGTATATAGCCGGTACTTAATTGAAGGGGATAGCACCCTTTGTCACTCCATGCGAAACAACTTTTCTTTGAAGAGAAGTTATTTATAGCTGTTGTCTCGAACTTAAAGTAACCACGTTATCGATCTCCCTCGGGGTTGTGTTATAACTGCAGTGTTATAAGTAACATATACGTATTCCCCTATCGGGTTATCATTAGTATACGTTATGGAGCAAAGATAATTGGAAAGGTCAGTTATTAACCATCCAAGTTCCTTTCAAGTTAGAGAGTATGAGTTCCTCCGTCGATCTTGTGTTTATGGCCTATAAACAAGTTATATTTAGTGCTTGTTTCATTCATCACTGAGTCATGTTTCAGTTTGTATAAATTAAAAATCTGATGTAGCCCTGCGCTAAATTGAGAAATTACATGTTCAGTAGCTTGTGAGTTGTATGGGTAATTTGGGAATATTGCCCGAAATAAAATGCTGAAAAGAAGGTATGCTATCACATAGATACCTTGTGGTAAAAAGAAAATTCAGGAAGCCGTTTAATTTTTAGAGTTGGCTAGTTGTTCAGTTGTGTTGTGCAAGATCTAACTGGCTTTTCCTATTTGGGAAGACTGAGCGAAACGAACTGACATTTTGCGATTTTCCGCAGGACGGAAACTCCAATGTACAGTGCAATCAAAATAAATGTAAAACAACGTAACTTGAAATTAGAAAAACAAGTTCATCTGTTACGTTATTTCAAAAGCTTGTTGCTTTGCTGTAGCTGATTCCTCTGGTGAATATAGTAGAAATAACACTTTTCTTGCTTGTTGGATACTTAAACACTGATGGCCGAATCCGGCTGCTCGTCTCAAAGTAGGTCAAAGTAGGGCTCTGTATCCAGTCCCACTTGTTACTGTCGCTTAATTCCTTCCCCCAGAGTAAAGTGAATTTTTGAGTATTTTTTCTTTTGCGAGAATATTTCCTTAATTACAAGAACTCGGACAAATCTCTTTAGGGGAATCGTGAAAAACCCGCTAAAACTTTGTATGTCGACAGCGGTTCCATACCGGTTGACTCAGCTACGACACCTTACCGACCACTCTCCACCAACAAGCTCAATCTACGAAGTAAGTTCACAACCAGTTGTTCTCTTAGCGTTTGAGTTACGAGCATCTACGAACATGGTTTAAAATCAAGTCGTTCTCTACCGATTGGCATCAGAGCCAGTCGGCTTCGAACAATCATAAGTTATGTAACCCCCACTGAATTTAGCTGCGCGGTACTGATATCGACGTATAGATCATAAGACGCTCGTTCGTCCATCGAGTTACGTTGATAGATTAAAAGTAGCCGAGCTAACAGTCCGAACAAACAGTAGCGTGTTCCGGGAATTCTGTTATTTGGGGAGCACCACGAAGAAGGGCAAGAGGAAAAAAGGCGAGGATAAGTATGAAGATACTGCCAAGTCAGTACGAAGATTAAATAGCCGGACCAAAGACAATCGTTGTCTACCGCCCGACGGAGCTACGAAGCCACACGTTTAAACTTGTTGTTCTGCCGACAGGGCTACGACGTGGCTAATACGAAGTCAGTCTTTCTTAGCTAATTAGAGCCTACCGTCAGAGTTACGGAGAATATCGATTAAAACTAGTCGTTCTTAGGCTAAAATCTCGACAGTGGACTGATAGAGTCACAGTTCAGTACGAAGTTAAAGCTTTACCGACCGAGTTCCGAGGCTACAATCTTATAGCTGAATAGCAAGAAACTACCCTGGCTGTTCTAGAAGTTGCCTCTTTTATATTTCTCAGTTAAATATGAGCCGCGAGGCGACGAAAACGAGTTGTGAAGCGACGAGCAAGAAATAGAAACGTCAAAAACTTGAAAGTCATCCTGCGCCGACCAAGCGACTCAGTTAAGAAGGAAGATTAAAGTCATTAAAGCTTGTTGTTCCGTTCTTTATCAGCAGAATTGCAATGTTCAGCGTCTATCGTTTTACTTACTGACGTAAGTGAACCGGATGAAGGCTGAGCGCCACAAAATTCGCTGCATGCGCGATGATGGTTGAAGAGCCGATCGTGAGGGTCGATTGAAGCTTCAACCGTTTGAACTGCATACACTCAGTGTGCGCCGTGTTTTTCTCCGGCTGTTCTCATGACGAAGTGAGGGCACTAGAGATTTTCGTGGTTAATTGAGCTAGCTAGTGAAACCAACAAGGATTTAGTTTTGCTTTCTTAACTTATCAGTATGTTACTTGCTTGCTTATAACTTGGCTTTAATACTAATGAAGGGAGGAAATTTTTGCGATGTGCCTTCATTCAGTTGCACGTGCATCTGATCATCAAATCATTGCGACCAGGCAGCAAAAACGCGAGTTCGCTAATGTGAATAACGAAGTATATACCGTTTCTTGGTTTTCTTACAGATTTTAGACAACATTACATCAGCAATTAGCCGATTATCTACTAGAAATGCGAAAGCTAATATGACAGAGATCGGTTATTCAGTGCGGGCTCTAACGGATGCTGATATCGGTCTCTACACGGGAAAGAACCCGCTGGTGATTTTGGTTTCGTTGGGACTGTTAAACTAAGCGTGACAACAGTTATTCATCTACTTTTTACAGAACTGCTAAAGCAACTGCTAACAAAATTTAAAACTGTCTCGGGGATATTGCTGAGTGCCGCATGGGCAGGGGGAAAGATGTGAAACGTGACAGAAGATCAAGAGAGTCAATGGAAGAAAGAAACTCGAAATCGAAATTATCACATTATTTGATGCTAGAATTTAAAATCAAACACAATTGAGCTAGAAGGATGATCCCGTTATCTAGCAAGTGACCAAACGAAAATGTAAGGCTTTCTTTTAACAGTCGAAATACAATAGCATGCAGATTTAAATGAGGTTTAAAATTCAGCATGCAACTGAGTATAAATTAACGCCGGCTGACCGGCTCATGCCGCGAATACAATGTTTAAAATTCGTGTCCATTTCCCCATCTAATTCCATCTACGTCAACGTATTGTAACACAGGTAACTAACTCAGTTTATCCGGAGTATATATCTTCACCATGTCTCGACACGAAGCAACGAAAAGACTAAGTTTTTTTAGTCTGTTTCTCTTTAACTGTTAAGCTGTAGTCAAGATCATTCACAGTCAGACGATCAGTGACAATGACTTAGATTTAAAGAGCGCTATGTGAATGATATCCACTATTAAATCCGCTAGGCGAAATGACAAGAACAGCATACACAACCTGTATGAATTGAGAGCTGAACTGGACGCCTTCCCTGTCTTTTTGGAGCTTTCTTGATTCTGAACGTCTGGCGGCCGCCATATTGAATTTATTTGTTTCTGTGAGACTGGTGAAGAAATGACGTATGCATGAAAATGAGACACCGTAAAAGAACTGCTAGGAAAAGCAAGCAGAATTTCAGCTTTTCCAGAGACAAACTACTGTTAATTAAAACGGAGAGAGGAGCCTTGATTTTTTCGGGTGTTTTGTTGAATAAAACAGTAAAAATTGGACAAACTGACGATGGACCGAGTTCGGCCGAAATATTCAAAGCAAAGTTTTACTCTCCTTTTGCAACAACAGGTAACCTCGATTTTTTGTTCATAAATAAATCATAACTTAACCGCAAACTGCCTCCTACTAAACCTATCAAATCGACCCCCTCGATCCAATTTGTCAATTAATTACCTTTGATCTATAATTTCTTTGATCGTGAAGGACTAATGAGAGTTGTGACCGGGTGGTAGACAAGTAACCGGCGAAAAGAATCCAACAGGGTGCCATCTAACATTAAAGGTCAGCCCGGAAGATCAGTTAACTTAATTGCAAAATCTCAAGTTTTCTTCTAATTTTAGCTTTAACTGTAGCTTTGTTAAACAAGTGGTATAAATTTATACCATATTTAAATCAACCTGCATGGCTTGAGGATTCCGGCATTCCTCTTTTCTAAGGGAAAAAATGATTTACTTAGAAAAAGTCTGTTCAGCTCTTCTCTATCCAAAAGTATTAACTGTAACAACAGTAACAACAAGACACATAGGTAGAATTTCTGCGTGCAACTTTAGAAACTTCCTGAATTGCTCCGGAGATGAGTTGGAATTGAAGCTCATGTGGTCAGCTTTTACTGAAGCAGTAGTTTTATTTTTCGCTTCATCAGGCACGAATTAAACTCCCCCTCCACTCTATCTGTTTGATTTCCTCGAACGAAACCAACTTGTTGTTTAGGAACAGTTATTTTCTGAACGAGTTTCTTCTTTAGGAACGTGAACGCTTAAGCTCGCTGTGTTTTCAAACAGTGTAAACAAAAACAAAACCCGAGTTGATCCATGGGCGCGTCTCGTCACTGTGAATCTATAACTGAAATTCCTGAGAGAATGAGATTATTTTGTGGATTAGTTACTTGAACGTTTATTTCATCAGCAGTTCCCCTTACGCATTAAATTTAAAACTCTAAAAACAGTATTCCCCTCGAGTAAGATTTTTGTTTCCCCGTAGTTTCAGGGTCAAACATGCGTGAAGGAAGGACATTTTAGCCAGTTTTTTGTTTTTTCAATGAACATCAACATCCGCGGGGCAAGCCCATGTATTTTAATTTTTGTATCCGGTTCACTCAAAGTTCTTCCTTTATCTTACTATCACCTCTTCCTGTTTGGGTTCATCACTGAGAGTCCCTCAACTAACCTGAATAACTAGCCACTCTCCTTTTCAATGCGAGGACCTGGCAAGACGAACGCTAAATATTCAGGCTGGCCTTTAGTTTCCCCATCAGCCTCGCTGCTCAGTCAGTATTATTTTGTTAGTGTGAAAGACGAACCGCCAGATAAGCTATTGTTCAACAGCCAATATACGTTTAATCTATTTTCAAATTTGCTAAATCAATGCTAAATATTGTGTTGTAGAGATAGTCCTCTAATAAATCCCTTGCTTAGGGTTTATTCGGGAAAAGGGAAGTTTGAAACATTTTTCTTTCTCCTTAAAGAAACATTTGCCGGGAAACTCTGGCTGGGAGAGCTAGAAACAGCCATAGAAACACAAGCCCACATAATTTCAATCAATTAATTCTCGGCCGACTTTCCCGTAACCAGGAAGCGTTTTCTATGAAAATAGGACATGCAAAATTCACAAATGCTTCGGAGGAGGTTACCGTTTCAAGAAATTTCATCGAAGTTCCGATTGCAACCAAGAAGAAAGTTAATTGTCACCCGCCAATAATACTTGGCTCCCTTCGAAACGATGATCGACGGCAGTTGAAGAGCCATCTGTTTGTACACAGTTAAAAGTCGATGGAAACTGGGTTTTGAAAAATGCACGTTTTATGGAACTGGGACGTGCAGTTCTTCCCGGAACTGGTAATATAAAGTGATAAGCCTCTGTGAAAAATAGTGGAAAACTGCTTGTCCAAAAATTTCATTACATCCATCATGGATCAATAGTAACTGTCCTAAGTAAAATATTTTCCATTCATATCACGGCTTTTTGAAACAAATTTTCCCAGGCTCATCAAGTTAAATTTGCCCTGCAGTTATATTTACAAATTGAAAGAGAATATTTGCACTAAGCACACTCAGGTCATTGGCCTAGACCGCCGAGGTTTATTCCAACGAAAAAAAAAAGTAGAATTCCTATCACTCTCCCTGCGATTCACGTCACGATTTGTTTTGTGTGTCCCTAAGTGCTGATTGATTAGTTCGCTCTGATTGGTGACGGGTGTTTTGTTGAACCAATCACAGCAAAATAAACTCACTGACAAAGTAGTTGCTAAGAAGGTTTTAGCCATTATAAACAGACACAAAAACAGTTCAGATAACTTTAATTTCCGTAATTAACTACAATAGCTATACAATTGGTTGTAACATTACAAAATTCTCTTCACCTTGCCCATTTTAAAATTAAATTAAATTTTACAATTGAGGTTTCAGCCGCAAAAAAACTTGATGTAAATAAAATTTCTAAATTTCTATGATTACCTGGCATCACTATACAACTGATCGTAACGTTACAACTGCTGTATTTATTTAACCAATTTTGAAGTAGTATTTCTAGTATTACAACGAACGTGGCTGCTTTGAAATAAACAATACAAAAAAGAGGTAGCTAATTAGCAGTTATTGGTAGACCTCTTGGTAGTTATAAGGGCTGCGTCGGCAGACAGGTGAAACAATAAGCTGTTTATCAAATTGATAATTACCTGCTGTAGAGAGAATGTCACGCTGATGTTTCGAGCGTGAGACTTCCGTCTTTATTCTGACTAAGGACTGACGCTCAAAACGCAACTTCCACTTGATAAACAGCTAGCTAATTTCAATATCTTGTGTGATTAATCTGGTGACTGACCACCGTGCTGATCCAACATCATTTAACATTGTTAGGTTAGAATGCAAGATGTGCTTGACTGACTTGTTAACACATACCAGAGATGCTGCTGGAACATATTGAACGAGAATTCCATTTAAGTCAAACTGTCATCCAGTAGGGGAAATCTTTGTTGACAATGTTTGGTTCATCAGCATTAGCGCCTCTTTTTTGTGCTCGAGCTACAAAAATTTTAGCCCCCTACGCAGACATCCTTTGGGTTCGTCACGCAATCTTCCTCCCCCTCGTTGCGTGACGAGCCCAAAGAGCGTCTGCGTAGTAGGCTACAAAAATGTCACCCTTGAATATTGAATAGTGGTCTTGACAAAGAACACATTACTCTGATTGTGCCTTACGTGTAAACGAGCCCTGACTAGAAGCCTAATAGGACTGCTTGTGATCGCATCATCAAATTCACTTAAATACATGGAAAATTAATAACCTTGTAGCACTAGAAATAGTTTGATTCTTTGAGCATACATACAATTTTGTTACAAAAATTAAAACATTTTATATCTACAAGCATTGGCCTACTCTAGGAATTTTATAAACCACATCTGAAAATTAAACGTTTGTGGATGCGCCACCATCAGCGTTTCAACGATTTTACGCTTATTACTTCTTCTTCTTCTTTTTACTCTTCGGGGCGGGGGGGGGGGGGGGGGGGAGGCGGGGAAAAATTGGTGCTATAAAATTTGCCTTAACCAACATATGCAAAGACCGTTCATAATATTATGACACGGTCGTAGGATTCTAAATCGATTTGATCTGGTTGATCCTACAGACCACTCGGCCAATATGGGCGAAACAAATTTTGGTTAGAAGATGACGCTTTAAGATATTTAACTCCTTCTTCAATTTCAAATGCATCTAACAATGATTTTCTAATACCCCGGTCGCTAATCAATGTTGTGCAAGACCTGTGCTATGGTCAGCGCAGTCTCGGAAATAGAAAAACACTTTCGTAGCCCCCAATCCAGGTGGCTTAGACAGTAACCATTATAATTATTATAAATTCAATTTAATGTGAGTTTATTTTCGTTCCGGTAAATAATTTGTTAATAAATTGGTAATAAAAATTTGATATTTTACTTTCCCAATGTCGTACTGTAATTTTTAAAGCGGTTTAACTGTATATATTGTCTGCTTGAGTGATAGTATTCTGGGAATACCTTCACTCCGCAGGGTGCCAGATTCAAGTACTTAGAGGAAGGATAGTTGGAAGTTCGGTTAAATTCTTACATTTTATAAACGCTTGTAATAAATGTAGTAAACAATTAGACTTAATCCTAAATTTGTTCAAATTTTCGACATTTGTATTTACTTGATGTTGTAACATTGGCGTTAAAAGATTTAACAACAGATCTTGCTTGAATTTTTTCCCGACTTTCTCATTCAAGTCATTCAGAAACGGGAGTGAGATTAACGAGTAAATTAGTCTACAAAATGGGTCGATCAACTTGATGACTTTGCGCCAACGACGACAATGATGTGTTTGGTCAGCAGTGTACAGTATATTTCTAGTTTGGTAAAATTCACTAATACCTTGATTAAATGAGACCCATCGTCATTTTAAACGTGTCATGTATAGGCTGTGTATGCATCACTTTGCTGCATGTGCAGGGCAGCAGGACATCAGAAACACTTTTGATTGACTATTCGACCCCCGTAGTCTGCGTATTCGTCAATCGTGACGTACATACTGTCAATAGTGGACAGAGATCCCAGTATTGAGCCCCCAATCCACGCGGAATACCTTCTATTGTCAGGCGCACGCACTGTTCGTATCTTTGGGTTGATTTTGCCGAGTTCGTGTTGTAGCCTCGGTAGCAGTCCCTTCATGAGGGTCGTTCCACCAGAAAGCACGACATTTCGGTGAATGGTGTCCTGTAACTCTGGCGAACACCTGAATAGAAAGAAATTGAATGGTTACCATGCCTCAACGCAGCTTAAAACAAAAGAGAACTTTGTATAGTTTTCACCGAGTTAACATATGTGGCGCTTATTTTGATTTACGCAGTACGTTCCCACCAATCCGAATGACGATGAATAAAAATGATTTTCCAGCCAATCAAATCCAACCACAATTTAGATCACTTCTGTTTTCCCGCGTTTGGCACCGGTCACGAGTTTGGGCTGAGATCTAACAGGCCATTTATCAGTTGTCTTTTGCCTCTGTGTCAAAACGCGTCTTCGTGTGAAACCATTCATATGAAAATTCTTTCCGCCTACAGGTTCATTTTCATGCAAATCAAATTCATTTTCATATGAAAGGTTTTGCACGAGGATTCGTTTTGAAACAGAGGCACAAGGTAACTGGGAAATGTCCTATTGGCTCATCAAATATGTTTCTAGGTTTCGCTCCTCATTGACTAAATGTCTAGTCTCTGCATGTTTTTCTTTATGAACAACATAACATGACATGATATGAACAGAACATAACAAAGTAACTAAAACTGAAAAGTACAGAATCTAACCTTCTGAATGCACTGTTCACCAACTTGTGCACGGGAAGCTGCGAGGCAACAGTGTCATCTGCACCGAGAAGAGTTTCAGGATTAAACAAAGGTTCTGCAGTACTGATCATCTCACTGCTTATGTCTACAGTCTGGCCATCAGGCAAGCTGTAGAACTGAGTCAGAGCAGCATTGGTCTTGAACTGCTTCAGCTCAGAAGAATAATCTGTAAACATTAATAAAACTGCAGCTTACTTCTGGGCTATATGTATCTCCCTCAGAAATGTTTCAAAACAACATGTGGCAGTGTGGCCTAGTGGTTAGGGCGCTGGACTTGAAATCCAGAGGTTGTGGGTTGAATTCTGCTCTGACCACTTAGCTGGAGTTGTTTCTCAGTAGACCTCAGTCATGCTTGTACATATAAATAGGCAACTGGTCTGCCTCCTGCCAGTTGGGATTTTTAAGCCTATTATGTTTAGGTGATATATTTGTTTCTTTCAGTTTAAGTGGCATGCCTGTGAACTAGCTAGGTGTAGCTATGCACATTGACTACTATCAACAACAACATTTGAACAATCAAACTGCTAAAGCACTGCCAATGAAAAGCCTTACAGGATCTCTCAAAGACTCATCAAATGTCCTAAGTGAAAAGGATCTCTTAAGGATCGTTCAAAGATTTTAGGAAGATCTCACATAATGATGAGGATCTTACAAAGATCTTAGCAAAGATCATTGAGATCTTTGCCAGGATCATTTACTGGTAAGATCTTCTAGTATTTGAGGATGATCTAACCAGGGCCGTAGACTAAATACTTTGCAATAAACTGAACTGGATTTTAGATCTTAGTGGTTGATTCATGGTCACGAGGCAATAGCTAAATATAATGTCTCCCGACAGGCAACAATTAAACAATGGTCCTTTTCAGTGATATGGCAGCCATTTTGAATTATATTGTTTTAAATAGCTATTATGGGATGTTCAGGGGGCAAATTAGTATGAAATTGTTCCCTAAGCATCCCATAAAAGCTATTTGAAACAACAGTATTCAGAATGGCTGTTGTATCACCAAAAAGGTCCAATGTTGCCCACTCTCCCACTAATCAGAGGTTACATGTAAACAACAGTGCAAGTTCAAAAATTAATCATTTGCTTTCGGTTTCTATATTTCATATTATTAAAGACAAGAACACAAGTAAATACATCTTACTAGATGTTTTGATATGTAGTATTGCTGTGTATTTTTATGAGTTGTTCTGTATTTTGACGAGCCCGTAGGACAAGTCACAATACGAACAATGAGTATAAATGTACAGAGATACTACATATCAAAACATATAATAAGAGATTTATTATCCAACTGCTGTAGTCAATAAATCTATCAGTCAATGAGGGAGAGTGTGACAATTTTGCATGTGCATGCCGACCTGTTAAACAGGTTTTCTACTGTACAAATAACTAACTACTATACAATATCGCTGTATATTATTTTGTACTCGTATTGCATGTTGTTTGGACGGTATTCGCTGCAGTTGGATAACGAAGATGAACAATTCCAATAATATTACCTTGTGCTACATATGCCATAGTTTCTTTCATATTATTCACAATCTGCCAGCCAGATGAGGAGTTGAAGTTCTGACCTTTGTTGTCCCTGAGCAATTTTTGTAGATTATCTGTGAGTGACCGACCACCAATGTCAAGTTCCTGGACTGTATGGGCTAATAAATGTCCCTCGTAAATTGTGGCAGCTTGAGTGACAGAAAACCCAGAGGACAGACATATGCCCACAGTCAAGCCAGACGCATACAATGACAGTGCAAGTTGATTTGCAAGATACATTGCAGGGGCACCAAGGTGTTCAAACAAAATCTGGAATCCAAGAAGACAAGGTCAAGTTCACAGCTAGTTATGGACTGAACATGAGCTGAAAAACCCACACTTGGAATGCTCAGGTCAATGCTGGCAGAGCTTATCCCAATTTCTACAGCAAATGGAACTAAGAGTGTTGCTACTCCTCCTCCCCCCCAACTCTGCCCTGATGGGTCGCTATTCCATTGCAGATTAGCCACAGCATATATATGTCTAGTAGATTTTGACGAGACCTTATCCCCAGCTACTTTTTTCATTTCACGTTTGGTGACAGCCCTAAAAATGAACTAATGTCATTTTATTTCAATAACATAATATACCGTATGTAATTTGGCTCATATTTCAAGACCATTATACAAAATAAACAAAAAATCATGATGCCTAATATGTTAAGAGATTGAAAACAGACCGAAAAAAGGAAGTTATTTGGTTACGTTGATGCCATAGTTCAGTGAGTTTTTGCATTTCCTAAAAATAATAAAGATTCAAGGAAACATCTTGTCGAGGGTCAAATGACGCTGAGCTTCCTAAAATGAAGTTGCATTGTTACTAAAAATAATGCGGTGAACATGTAAATTAGGAGTATTAATAACTTTTGGTGTGGGGAAGCAACTGTACGATGACAGAAGCTAGTCTCACCTCAGCTATTTTCTCTCTGTTCTTCCTTGGTGTGTTGGCAACTTCTGTGATTAAGATTGGGTGGTTTCCCTCTTCTATTCCTAACTCATTGAATAGCATGTACTCCCAGATGTCCTCCACATCAGACCAGTTTTCAATCAGTCCAGCCTTCATAGGATACTCTAACAACAACAACAACAACAACAACACACAATTGTTACAATCACCATTAAACAACACCTAATTCAATAGGAAATCACCTCACTTACAAATGTGGATTTATTTATAAGGATGAATGGATTTTTCAAGCCACTGCAGTTGACACAAACAACCTGTCTTATACATGAATATGTGTCTTCCATGCCTGCAGAAACCTGATCAGACTTCTCAAACTTACCCCTACTAAGCTTAACTTCTGCAGACTTCATTAATCACTTGGTCCTTAATGTATAGTAAGTTGAATGTGTATAACCAAACTCTAACTGACATTTCCTCACTTACCTAGCTGCATAACTCCAGCCTTCGTTGCAGCAGTGTCCCCGTATTCCCTGTCCTTTTTGTTGTCCATACCAGCCATTTGTAATGAGTATCGTTTGGGGATCCCATATAATGTTGGCTGTATGATGCTGGGCTTCTTGTGCCCTGCAAAGCCTAGTTTTATGGTGCCACAACCATTGTCTAATACCACTGCATTATTAAAGTGGGAACCAGCTACAAGTAAACATGTCAATAATTTAATCACAAAGATCCATTTTATGCTTAACAGAACTCCTGTTCGCTTCATGCACATAGTGTGGGCAGTGCTAATCCAGGGGAAGTGAATAATAAACCTCATAAGGAAACATTTTTGAATTAAGTGTAAAGACCCTTCTTCATCCAAAACCAATAGGAGTAACTATGAAAAATGAGTTAAAATTGTCAACATCAATTTTGCCTGGATCAACATCACTGTCTCGATCTTACTCAGAACCAGTAAGCCACTTCCAATAAATACCACAATTGTTGACAAGTTCACCGGTAACATCAAGGCTGATAAGGACGTTTGCGCTAATTGTTTCTGTGCATCCTTACTGCATATGCAAATTCACACGCCACGTTTGAATTTTTTGAACAACGCACCATCGAATTCCGTTGTTTTTAGCTCTCCGTTTATCTGCGCGGCGGTTTCAAATGCCTCTTAGAGGGTTAAGTTTTGTGAAAATGTTGGCAACATTTGTAATTATTTATGCAACAGACCCACTTCTACAAAATATGACTACGATCGTTTGCCTCCATTGACTCACCTTCGATTTCTTTAACTATAAACCCCTGTAGACCATGCCGAATTACGTGCATCAATTTTTCAAAATCAGGGTAGTTTTCCACACACTTTATCTCTGAAACAAAGTTGGTGACCCCCAATTTTTTTTTGCATTTCTGACACAAGTAACTCACTATCTGACTGCAGTAAAAATTTTTAAAAAATCTATCGACTGGAAAATTTTAGCGCTAACGTCCTTAATGTCAGCTCTGCTAGTTAATCTGAAATTGAAGTTTAAGTTTTGCAAATGCCTTATTTCAGAAAAGGTTTCGGCCTATAAGATAAAACAACTAAGTGCACCTTGTAATCTTATATTTTGGACTACAACTTTATTTGCCACCAGTTGTGCAACTTCTTCCATTGTCACACAAATGCAAACAATATCTGTGGTTCCATCAAACTTAACTGCACAATTAGGTGCATATGTACATTCACACATATAGCAAGGAATTTGAAGGGCAATCACCCAATATATCATGTGTTTCATCACACATCCAAGCTTATTTAGATGCAACCAAGGGCAATTCTGATAAACTTTGATTAGAAGAACATGATATCGCCTAGTTTGTCTTTCTCCAAGTATGCTTGCCACCTTTCTGTTTACAACCGTATCAATATTCTACAGAGAAAGGACATTAAATTATTTTCAATAGTTAATTGTAATTTGTAGGCAACTGCCTGAATTGTGTGAATTAAACAATTTTGCAAGCTGTGAAGCAAAAAGCTTCAAAAACACTGCAAATTTTAAGCTCAAAATGATGAATTACTGGAAGTAACGTTTCAAATGTGTTATGAGACAATCATGGGACTCAGTTTTGCATGACAAATTGAGCAAGACTTACACTGTGGACTTCTGCTCTGAGGCAAAAACCTGAAAATTACTGCTATCATGCATGCTCAACCTTATCTGATGATTGTTTAACACTTTATTATTCAATTGATGATTTACTAACCTGATTGTATTCTTGCTCTTGGAGCAGTTTTGTGTTTCTTCTTTTTCCTCTTTTCTTTAGGTTTACTCACGCACAATCCATCCACCATTGACTGTGATACAAACATATCATCGCCATCATAGTCATCATCATCATCATCATCATCATCATCTAACTCATCCTCAAAATCCATCTTGTCATCATCATCACTCTCATACTTTTGAACACTTGATCCACCAACTGCACCCATTTTAGCATCCTCTGCATGATCAATAACTTCATCCTCTGATGAATCTATAAATTCTTCACTTTCCTCATCAGAAATCAGATCTTCATCTTTGGTTGATGAAGGTGACTTTTCACTTTCAACACTCTCATCAAATTCTTCTTCCCCTTCCAAATCCAGAATCAAACTACGTCTCCAATAATCACCACTTTCACCTCTTTCACCAGTTTTCTTTTCTTTTAATTTGTCCTTCTCTTTAGATGGCACAACATCAAATCCCTCACATTGATCTGTCACATCAGTGTCATTTTCTTTCACGACAACAATCTCAGGGGTACTTTGACAGCTCTCTTCCATGAACGGCTCTTGAGCGAGATCAATCTTACCATTCACTACTTTTTGTTCCTCACTGGGCACAGTTTGTTCCTCTATTACGTTAACAACTGCCTCACTCACTCGGTCACCCATAGCATCAACTACATAAGACTCTAAACAGGATTCAACCTGACTTTTATTTGCGTATGATGGTTCTGCTTCTTTTTCCTGTCCTTCATGATCAGCAGCTTTGCTCAAAGCTGAAACAATTAATGCCTTAACTGTCTCGTCAACCTGGGATTCCAAAATTTCTTGGGCACAGCTTTCTAGCTCTGAGTCCTCTAAACCTGATTCACTTCTTTGTGCTTTCACTCTCAATGCAGCTTCATAAATTGCACCATTTACCAAGTTTTCTACCACACCACTGATATGGGGTTGTAACGTGCTTGACAGGATTGATTCCTGATATGATGTCTGGCAAACTTGATTTTTTAAACTGTTAGCACCCTCTGGAATAGAATCCTCTATTTTTTGCTCTTCTGTGGGTAAGTTTTGATCATGAACGAAATCTTCTTTGGAGTCATCCTGTACTATCGCTGCCTCCTCAATTCCATCACACAAAACTTCACTAATGATACCTTCACTGAAAATTCTCATCTCATGAAGAGACACTTTTTTCTTTCTTCCTTGTTCCAACTTTTCTTTTGCAGCATAATATTCTATACTTTCATTTATAACTTGTTCGCTCATGTCTTTAGCAAAAGTTTCAACATCCTTGACCAAAGACATCTTTCCCGTAGCACCTTGGAACAAAGAATCAACAACATTTCCGGCAAAACTGTGTATCTCCTGGACTTCTGCAGATCTGATTTCTTGTTGGCCAGAATCACCTGCAAATTGGCCCATGACATCACTGACAATCTGAGCTGAAACCTTCTCTGCATAAACATTTGCTGTTAGGTCAAGGTCAATATCCCTAAATGCCTGTGTCTTAGCTCTGGCAACCAAGAATTCTACAAAGTCTTCAATTAAACTATCCTGCTTTATGTCTGTAGAGGAAATAGATTCCACAACATCAATGCAAGGTTCACACAGCAATACTGGTTGCTCATTCTGAGAAACTGGGGTATCAAATCTTTGGTGCACAGGCTCAGAATAAACTGTAGTGGACGACGACTGCGTTACATGATCTGATAATTCAACCCGATTCACATCTAATGAATTCAAATCGTCACATCTTTCAAAATTTCTGTTAAGGCATTCCGAAAAATTATCGTTTGCGTGAGAGGTAGTAATCTTATTTCCTCGAATTCTTTCTCTTTCAGTGATGAAGTCATCCGAGACACTGAACTCCTGTAAATACAAGGCATCATGACTCCGCAAAAAGTCTTTACTTTTCACAGGCGCAGAACTTTGTTCTCCTGTTAACTTTTTCTGTTTATCGCTGTCAGCAGGTGCTAGTTGTAAACCATCATACGACTTGCTGGCGTTGGTAGTCTGTATTTGGCATGATAATGTGGCTTCCCGAATTGGCCTTTGCGTGTCCGATTTAAGTCCTTGCAGTTGTTTTCCTCGCTTTATCACTTCCAGCTTCTCATCAGCTAATTGCAATTGTTTTCCGTCGCTCTTATCGCTGCTAGTTGTGGTCGATGATGCTAATTTCTCTTCGGATTTCTTACTCACTTTCGTCTCGTCGCCTTTTCTTCCAAAACCAAGCAGTATCAAAACGAAGTAGACAGTACACAAAAAAAGGCCCACAGTCATCCATGGCGTGATGTAAAACATGATTTCCGTCCAGTACAACTTGAATTTCTTGTAATCCTTCAATTCAGGGAGATATCGCCTTAAAACCGTGTAAAACACCTCTCTGCAGCCCACCCCCAAGATTAGTCCGCCATGTTATTTTGTATTCATAATAAGAGCCTCATTCCTATGACAATATTAATACATCACATCGCACGTGCCACTATAGCAAAATAAACTTCTTTGCCAATATATCTTGTCCACACAGTACTAAGTTAACGAAGTTCACGGCGGTTTCCTCGAGAATATGCAAATTCACTTGAACGAGCTTGAGACAAAATCGATCCGTAGCTGGCGAGTCGTGACAGAAGTCAGTCAAGTGTTTCGCTTGACAGCTCTCGCCCTGAAATTCGACAATACTTCACAGCAGTATAATCCCATAAAATCTACGTACCGTTATTGTTCTTGCTTCAAATTAATGAAACCCGGAATTTAACGAGTGCCTTAACAAAGGAATTCTTGGTCAGCTTAGGTTCTTAGGCAGCCTTTTAAGGTTCGAAGTTTGTTGTAATATAAACGCAATTTGCAGCGGAAATGATGTCACGCCATATTTTCTTTTTCGGTTTCCCAGCTGCATTTTTGCTATTTTTATCACTGTATAAACTAACAATTCAGCATTCATTGCTGGAACGAAAAATCCAAACTACAGACAAGTTCACCTTTTTATTGACTGAAGCGTTAAATAATTTTTTTTATTAACCTGTATTAAAAATCGATCTTCACAAACAGCCATCTCAAATCATGCGTCAACAAAATATTTTCTGATAGAATTTACCAGCTTGGCATAATAGAGATATTATCTCATCCAATTTTTGTTGATTTATCTGATGTCAAACGAATGTTCTAGTTAGATCGATTTTAGGCAAAAATGAAGCTAACTTTCTCGGGAGGGGTAGGTAGGAATTCTTGCACTAGTAACCAGTACTACAGCGGAAATGCATATAACGCCTGGAATATTTTGTGGTTTCAGAGCGAAGGTGAAGAAGTGTGGTCGAGTTTATCACTAAGATGACTACCCTTAGACCGTTCAGATGTGAGGATATGTTTCATTTTAGCAATGTGTAAGTATTAACCGCGTTTAAATACGAGCAAGCGTTTTGACATCTTTCTGTCGGCTATTTCCTAGTCAGTATAGGATTGCGGTCCAAAACCTGCAGTTTTCCTGAAGTTTTGAAGCTTCTGTGTATAACTTTTACACAAAAAATCAAGTATATTTTTTCTTTTTTGTTAACAGCGACAAAATATGACGTTATACTGGTATCTCAAGTCGCGAACAACTTTATCTACCTTTAAAGTTTTACAGAAAAATGTTTATAAAACTGTTCAAAAACTAAACTGCATGCTTCCCAAAGAGTCTACTCACTTCTGAAAATTTTACGGTGTACATTTGAGGAGTCAAAGGTTGGAAAAATGCAGTGTAAAATCACGGGTCTGTTTGCTATTCTTGGAAAATTTATTTAATTTTGATACGTGTACGCTTTCATTTTACCTTTTATGATTTCCTTTCCTAGAAACTTGGATCCCTTGACGGAAACAGTATCCTTGTTCTAATAACTCTTTAGGTGGCTCAAAACGGTAATATTTCCATGAGAATCCTGGGCTCTAACGTGCACTTCAGTGCAAGGCATTGCACGGTCATTTGAGGGGTTGCAAGATAGCTTGCAAAATTTAAAGTGCCACTAACCCCAAAAATTTGTTTCGCTAATATAAATTTCCTTTTTCTCCTGATCACCAATGCGAAAAAATTATCGTTGTAGCTATTTTCGTCAATTTTGTATGAATTTTCAAAGTTTGTAAATTTGCCCTTTTCCATGTTCACGACCAAGGAATAGTGGAGAATGGGATGAGTTGGCTTCTGACGTGATTTCAGGAATAACATTGTTTTGTTTCTGAGAAGAATATATGCAAACATGCGATAGTGTGTGTCAAAATCGTGGCAGAATGCAAGGAATATGTGTTGTTGGAGGCTGTAGCAATACAGGATGCATAGGATAGAGTATTCCTCTTCTTTCAATACCTCTATTCCGATTAAACTCGACCAGAAATAAGAAAAAGACCAAAGAAGTGGGCTGATCTGTGCGAAGCTAAAGCAGGCTTAAGCTGTGGAGCCATCAAGGATTTCTTCGATCTTGGGTTCGCCGTTACTGTAAAAACCTAGAGATTTTCATGACCTGTATATTCTTCTCTATCTCTAGTGGAAAGCTTGACATCATCAAGATACCGCATAAGACACGAATTTGGGATAAGCTGGAAGCCATCTGACTATTCCGAGGGTAAACGATACTCTGAGTCCCAGTTGAAACTATAGGTGAGGAAATTACACGGTAAATTAAACGCATCATAGAAATGTATTCATTTAAGGTATCAGTAAGGGGAAAATTTGCCACTTTGCATAATTTTACTTTTTTAAGCGGTTGGATAAATCTTAACGTTACCTTTAAGATAAAAAAAACTCCACGAAAAAATATATCTGCCGCTAGTTATAGCGTGAGAAAGGTTTTTTTTGCATATTAATTACTTAATTGAGAGTTGACAAGTTCTGTCAAATTAATTAATTATCAAGGGAAGAAGTCACATGACATCAATAACATGCTGAGTTGACACGCGATTCGCATGCCATAATCAGTGCACGGAAGTCTTCAAAGAAGAAAAAGGGATCTTGCCCATGTTCATCAGCTAAAGGATGGCCAAAGAGGCCAAAAAACACTTTCGACAAAGAGTGGGCCGCTAAATTAGTCGAAAGCGAGAGAGGGTGGTTTTACAAGCAAGAAAAATTGCTGGATGAACTTGACAACAATCACAATCACGAAGCCAGCGAGCAAGCCAAAATGAGCGCAAGCTGCGCTAAAATACTGTTGCAAGAAACTGTTGAAGCAGAGGAAATTGACGAATAGAAGTGGACGAAGTTGAAAGGAAGAGGATTAGTCAACCGATACATAAAATTTTGAACACTAATAAAGTAAATTGAAGGACAATTTCACGTTTACTAACCTTGGAATTCTGACTTCACACATGAAAAAGCGGTTTATTCACTGAAGAATAATTTACCGCGTGCTGTCACGGGAAATTTGTACCTGTTCCATGTTAACTGTCACAGTCCTATTGTTATACAGAAAGTTGATTCCTCTGCGGTGTCTCCGTTGGTGCGATAATCTCATAACACTTGGATGCCGCCCAATTTTATTTTTTCTCTGTTTCTCAAAAGTAAAAAATAGGCGAGTTGTATGTGCATTTCGAGTTCCAAGTCGGAAGCCCCTGGACCAAATTGGCTGAAATTCGGAGATAATGTTGTCAGAACGTTCGCCGACAAAACCTTGTCTGTGAATTCTGATTATTCCTCTCATTAAAAAGTTATGCCTTTTTTTCGCGGGCAGGTCCATTTTTTTCCCTTTTCTAACTTTATCCTCTTGTAAAAAAATAACAAATGCATGTGCCAAAAATCTGAGACACAGTTTTTGAGGTCAGTGTGTGAAGAAACAGATGCCACATTAATCGTTTTCTCCGACCTAAATTTAGCGGGCGTATACCTTGATTTATGGGTTTGTGAAGCTTTGTAAACATATTCACATTTTCGAAACATGGTAAATTTTTACCGTTTAAAACAGATTGGGTCATAATCTATAGTTATTAAATAAATATACGGTTTATATGGGTTTTTGTTAAAACCACAAACACTAGAGCGGACCTCGTGTGGATAGTCAAATGGGTTATACTGATACCTTAACTGATGCTATACTGAACCTCTTTTCAATATCTTGTCAAAGGATTTTCCATGATTTACTAGTATGAAATATTCAAATTTGTGAGCTTCTGTTTGTACACAGTAATTGACTATGCATATACTACGGTCAGTCGACAATAATGAAGCGAAAAGTTACCACACCTTTGTATATTTGTATATTATATCTCTTATGTTAAAACTATTTTCAATCATTGATCTGGAGAAGTAGGCAGGATTGGACTATGACTGTATCACATTTTAACTTGTATTTCGGGGGAAATTTATGTTTTGACTCCAAAATCTGCATGTGCCTTATTGTCAAATTACCTATTCTTCGTGTTTATTGACATCTTTATAATTCTTTAAGAGCTGTAAGTTAACTCTTCAGCCATTATTTGTACCTTTATAGCCCAAATGGACCGGCAAATTGTCGATCCTGATCCTAGCTTAAATTACAACGCAGCGATCTCCTCTGGCAACCCGCACTTCGAAATGGAAAAAAATATATACATCCCAGCCGTCCAAATCGTAGCTAGACTCCGAATTGTAATGCTAGATGATACAGTTCTTTCACTTAACAATCTTGTCCTGTTTTGATAAAATATGAATCACAAATAACCCAAAAGTGTTTTGACAGCCCTCGAAGCTCAGTCAAAAGTCTCTTTGAGTGTTTTAGCCCAGTTCCCAGCCTAGCAGCCCGACCCAGATCCCACTTTGCGCGGTCATGAACATAGAAATTACATGTTCAAACGCCTGTAGGAACACAGGGATTTTATCAATGAATCGAGATAATTTTTTCGCTTAAGGAATTAGGGAAACTAGTAGATTTTATTAAAGGAAAAAAATTGGAGGGGGGGGGTTAGTGGCACTTTAAAGTTTGGAAAACTCACAACCAAAAGGCGGTGCGAGGCCTTCTGCGTAAAACTTTGTTTCTGCCAAGTTTAGTGAGCTGTTAACGATATCGCTTATCTTTACCTTCCATCCCTCAGGCAATTTCAAATCAAAAAAAATTCTATTAAACTGCTGTGCTAGAACATAAACGAAAATTGTGATGTTGCTGTTGTGATCAATCGTGCCGGTTATCAATCTGAAAAACAGCAGGAAAAAAACTATTCTTCAAGTTTTCTTTGTTGTCTTTACCAAGCCAGCCTCACCTTAGGGTGTTTATGGTACTCCTCTTCTTCCCGCTAATGCCGGTAACAAAAACAGTAAAAGAGAAACACTTTTCACAGGTATTGATGTTTATTCGCATGGAATTGCGGGGTTTACTGATCAGCGGACTGCCTTCACACATGCGCAAAGTGCGATCTTGCAAAGTCGAGATTTTAGTTGGTGTGTACAACACATGTTAGAAATTCCTTATCCACGAAGCTAGTATCTTGAAAACTGATCTGGCGACCCTACATTTCTAATGCAAGAAATTATTCAACAGCAAAAGCGGAATGCATGTGCGAAATTGTAAAAAACACTGGGGGTGGAATTTTTCCAATCTTCAAATTTCCATTTTTTTAATTAAAGCAAAATCTACTCCACAGAATTTTTTATAATTTTCCCTATTTCTTCTTCCGTGTGTAATAAAAAGATTTTTATAAAAAAAATATGGGGTCACTGGCTTAGTTTTTAAGATAAATGCAATTGATGGTAAAAAGTGGGTCAAGTTGTTGCTATGCAACAGAACAGTGCAACCTTAATTTATGACTTGAACACAATGAAAGGTACAGTGGAGAGTAACCTTAAAAAAATAGCACAGCCATTCAAAACTGTACAGTTCCAAGCCTGAAAAATCGCACCAAGTTCTAAAAGTCTCAATAAAACAGAAAACTGTTTTGAGCCACCTTAAGTAGGTACTTTAAAGAATTACATCTGACACTCATGACAGAGATGGTTGGTTTTGTCTGCTTGTGAATCCATGGGGTTTGAAGAAAGACAAAAAAACCCATTTGAAGGCAACTGCAAACTTGTACTGCATTATGCCTAAATTCAAACAGATGTTTTGAATTTTATTTTCAAGGTACATGTATCATGGAAGTTGGGTTGACAGTGTTTGGAAATTGCGCTCTTACGCTGGTGCTTTGAAAGAAAACCCCATCAACCTATACATTTTCTGAAAGCTTAATAGTTATAGAATACAATCATATCTTTGAAACTTTCTAAAAGTTATAGTGGTGCAGTGATATCAAAAGAAATACCCAGAAACACTGCTTTGCTTAAACTGGTTCACTTCCATGCATGAATTATTGGAGCGGCATGATTAACATGGGAAATGTTTTCTCACAAGTCACCCTCGAAAAGGGTGTCGGTGATTCTCCAGATGTGGCTTAGTTCTTTTTTCCTACACCCTCCTAAAGTTTGATATTTTCAGTGCGGACATTTCCTTCTACTAAAGAGGCTATAACTTTGAAGCAAAAGGGAAATTAAACAAAGCCCGAAACCCTTTTTTGAAGGAGGTATCTTGGAACATACCTGCCAATTTTCAGCCAATTCTGTTGCTAGACGCACGTAAACGAACTAAAAATGTTCATCCTTATATATATGCAAGACAGAAAACCTTGTATGAGATTGGTATTATTAGGTGTTAAAAATCCCCTCCACACTGACAGATGTCGACATGGGTCAGTTTACCAAATAAACAGACGTCTACAATTCTGGTGTGCAAACCCGTTGCAGTGAAATCTTCTAAGAAATCACATACTACTAAGAGCTTTATACAGGTTTGTATTTAAACTGCCGTGATTTCTTTTTCTTAGAAGATTTCGTTGGCAGCATTGGTATTATGTTCCTCAAGTTTAGGCTTCTTTGTTCTCCAAACATTTTTGAAACCATGCGTCGTGAAGCCAAAAAGAGAAAATCTTGAGGTCTACATCGTCTACATCCACATCTGTGCTTGACTCTCTGTTGTGGAAGTTTTGAAATCTGGACCAACAATTTAGTGCACATGACTAGCACTTGTTGTAGTTTGTCCTTCAGCTTCATTGGCAGGACTAGTGTCCTTGAGTTCCTTCAACTATTCTCGACTCATGGTCGCTCAGAGCCAAAGATCTTATTCGTTCGATGCTGAACCTTCTGCTTCTTTGATGACGAAAAGTGACAAGATGTTTTCTTGTGTTTTCATCCTGACATAAAGAAAATTTGACAAGAACCAAAACCAACTTGCAATGAAACAACCAGATTGAGAAAAGTTCATGTGCACAAATGAAATATCACACCGCGATTCACATTACAACTGGCAGTGAAATTTAATTACAGGCACTTTCAATGTGCCCTAAGGGGTTAATGAGATTCAAAAATAGTGTTTCTCTTTATCTTAAAAAGTACAAAAAGCTTTTTTTCCCATTCGCTTTGTAAAATATCTATCTCAGTCTCAGATTTTTTGTATTTGTCGTAAAAATTCACCTACCAGTATACCTTGTTGAAGACAGTTATTGTAATATAATTACTGTTAGTACATGTAATTTTCTTAACATTTTTGTAGTATGGTCTAGCATTTTATCTTCAGTATCTTGCTCACTGGCCTGAATATTTCCAAGTGACAGAATCTCCCACTGGTCAAATCATGGGTTACAGTAAGTGAACATTTTCACATAAGATCTATTCTTGGACACTGTCTTGATGTTCAATGTTTATATATTTTGGGCCATCTTTTCATGTACTAAATGCCCTTTTATCACCCATTAGTATCACCCAACTAGTGGACTAATGCACATCCTGCATTTTAATTGGCTACACTACTAGAGGAGCGTGACACTTTCTTTTGTTTTATTCCCCAAAAAATATTTCTTCAACTAGCATTTGCTAACTTTATTATTGCCTTTTCTGTCTGACTAGTTGGGTGATACTAAAACTTGAGTCAATATGGGTCAATAGCCCTTGAGGCTTTGCCTCATGAGCTAATGACTCATAGCCCTTGTGGGCTGCAGGTCTAATAATATTGTTAATTAGACTGTTCAGATGTGAGGATTCCACCATTGTGTGGTTTGTGGTTGGCCATTTTGTTGTGTGTTGTGTTGTTTGTTGTGTTGTGCATGGTTCAGTTCTACCTGTTACTATTCCCCCCCCCCCCCCCCCCCGAGCAACTCCCGGGGCAATTCCAGTCCTTCCTGCCTGGGGGTGGGGAATTGTTTAGGGCAGTCTTGTCCTGGGGGTAGGGAACAGGACAAATAAAAAAATTGCTTAGTGCAAGTGGTTTATCAAACACAAGGGCAACGTACTGCTTCCTGGACATAAACTGATAGAGTTTGTTTTTGCTTGGCTAGAACAAAACAGGCTGGCCATTCCAGCTCTAACCATTCTCCAAGCAAATGCCATCATCTCCCAGAGGAAGATCATAAATATATTGCTAAGGCATTACAGATCGCCAATATCTTCAACAATGACCTTGACGATATTAGCCAAACAGTAGCATGTGCCGATAATAGGGAATTATACTACGTGGTTAGGAACCTTGATCATGGTTCGGAACCTGCAGCTCTCTTTATACAGACCTGCCAATCCCCCTATGATGATACCTTCCATGCCTATTACCCAGTACATATAACCGTAAGTGCTACTGGCAACATGATACACCATTCCCTTGTCACATACCTGGGATGCCATGTTACTCCTAGTTCACAATCTGCTCATAAAGTGGATGGCTCCTCTTCCTTGAAACATGCCTGCCATTTGCCCATGGCAATTCTGAGAATTCTCGTTTGAAGGCTTAGTAGTAGAGAACCTTAATGCAGAATTACTGGCAGGAACGCTCTTTATGGAGGCTAATGACATCTCCATCCATCCAGCCAAACACCAAGTGATCCTTAGCAATGGTGCCACATACCTTTATTGATCTCAGGCCCCCACAGTTGTCAGCACCACCATGGGCCCTGTGGAGCCTCCCCAACACAAGGGACTGCTACCCCAATATGCTAGAAACAAGCTTGTTGAGCTCCAAGAAAAGTTCAACCAACTAGAGGACCTAGGTGTTTCCAAGTGCCCTGAGGATGTTTCAGTTTCCGTCGAATACCTGAATCCGTTCTTCCCGGTAAAAAGATCAAGTGGTGGTTTTTGCGTGGTAACAGCATTTGCTGACGTAGGACGCTATAACATGTCCCAACCATCACTGGTGGCAGATGTGGACTCCACCCTATGCTACATACCACAGTGGAAACACATAGTTGCCATCAACTTAACAAATGCCCTCTACCAAAATTATATCCCTTGCTCATGAGGAACTGCTGTGTTGCAACGCCTTTCAAAGGGGTTCGCGTCTATGTACACTTGGTGATGGGCATGCCTGGTTCTGAGACTATCCTTGAGGAGCTCATGTGTAGCATCCTTGGCCCCCCTGCAACAGGATGGAGTAGTTGCAAAAATTGTGGATGACCTCTATTGCGGTGGAAACACTCTCCTTGAGCTGCTACAGAACTGGGAGAAGGTCCTCTAGGACCTCTACCGATGCAACTTACACCTATCTGCATCTAATACCATCATCAACCCTATGTCTACCATGATAATCAGGTGGATCTGGAACTCTGGGACCTTAACAGCCAGTCCTTATTGCATCTCCACCCTCTCTTCCTGCCCTGAGCCAGAGACAGTAAGCCACATGTGTTCCTTTATTGGCGCCTACAAAGTCCTTGCTAGAGTAATTCCCAATTGCTCTTCTGGCCCCATCTGATGATGCAGTAGCTGGTGGACAGTCCAACAAAGTTGTTTCTTGGCCTGATGACCTTTGAGCTACATTCCAAGAAGCACAGCACGCTCTCTTGACTTTTAATTGCTCCATCACCCATGCAAGACCATGTGATCTGCTTTGATAAGTTACCAATGGGACACTTAGGAAGCCATCTGCCTTTGCAATTTTACCATCTGACTTCTCCAGTCCCAATGCTCCCCCTTGCCAAGTGTGTTCCTTAATTACACTTCATACTGAAGAATCCGTAGTTTGACAAGCATTGATTCAGGATTTTCTCAACAAGGTAATGCCAGACTACCGTTCACCTGCCGTGCATCTTGGTTAGCTATTCAGTCTAAGTGTAAAGATCTCCACTGCGCACATGCTCACTTGACACAAGGGACAAGACCATCCAAAAAACTCAACAACATAAAGGCTGCCAAACGATACTTGAGTGTTGTAACGACCATCAAAGATGGGTTACTAGTAGTCAAACAAGACAAGCTCTTTGTGCCCTCGTGAGAATTGCATGGCAAGTCCTGCACAGACCTTTAACAGCCCTGCACATTCAGTTGAGTTACCCTTCCAGTCACCAACTTAAGATGGTCACCAAACGCTACCTCGATCTTTGCCTTGGACATGGATAAGACAATAGACTGTCACTCAGAATTGTACCTGTTTCTCCGCATTATGTCAAACTCCATGAGCAAGCACTGAACAGTCTTCTTGCAAGCCGCCAGTTGCAGTTGGCATATCCTCTGCAGCTGATGTTTTAAAGAGTTCCCTACAGCTTATTCTCGGTTTTCACCAGTCATGTGATCAAAACTAAAAATCGTAACCATTCGATAAATAAATTCAAGAATCTGGGATATGATTGCTTTATAAACAACCTCACCAAGAATCAGGTTTCTGCTGTTTTTCATTCGCCCATTATTCGCAGAAGTGTGTCACCCAAATTTATAGAGCTTTGTATGGAGATGCCATGTTTGTGCCCTTCGGAGGGGCACAAACATGGCTGTCGTAAAATAACAAAAACATCTGTCATTGAGTTTTGCTATTGAAATGAAAATTTTTACCCTAGAGCTCCTACACATTGAAATAAAATTTAATGCTTCTTCTAGTGCAAGCATCATTTATTTAGCAAAAACTAAAGCGATAACTGATCTTTTGACCTATGCAACAGTCTTTTCAGGCCGCCATTTTCATGTCATGCAGCGCAAAAGCTTGGAAATTCAAACGTGTTTTATTACAAAAAGAAGAACTCTGTCAAGCTAAAACATTGTCAAACGTCACGTTCCTGTAGGGTCTTTTATCTGATAAAACTAAAACCTCAGAAGGAAAGATAATTTCTAATTTTGGAATATGACTACGTCACATGAAAACCAAGAATACTAGTGCTGAGATAATCTGTGACATCATACACCTCCACATTGGTTCTTAATATGTGATTCCCTTATCCAGTAGGAGAAAAGAGAAGTTACCCCAGTACTGGTTGGCAGTACTTTGTTAATCTGGTTATGCACATGACTTGTGTGTGTCTTTGGCCATTTTGTTATGTGTTAGATTTATCCGTTAAACAACTGGTGCTGCACTCCAGATCAAGGTCCTGTTTTGAACTGTGACTGGGATCATTTTGCATTGTACTCTTGGGCAAGACACTCGTATTCGATTCTCTTTCACTTCACTGTCACTCTCCACCCAGGGTCTAGTAGGTTAGGGGGGAGGGAAGCCCTGTGATGGACTTGCATCCCATCCAGGGCAGAGTAGAAAACTCCTACTTGTAGTCAAGTAATGCTACAGTAACCAAGGAAATCTGTAAAACGATGTGTTGAGTTTGGATAATTTAGGCTTAATTTTCCTTCAATGCTATGTTTATTATATCCAGTGTTATGCCAGCTGGGCAGGTTAAATATTACCCTGTTGAGTTGAGATCTGTCTTGCTTATGTTTAGTCATGGGGAAAGCTGAGGGTAGTGTTCAACAGGAAGAATGGCACGGTCATGTGACAGCAGTGACAGTAGCCCCTGAGTACAGAAGGCTTGGACTTGCTGCAAAGCTAATGTCTAACTTAGAGGAGATCTCAGAAAAGTAAGGTTTAGTCCCTCAGGAATGATTGAATGTACACTAATTTCTGTTTATTGCAATCTCTACAAGAATGAAATCACTTTTCAAATTGTCCATAATAGGCAATGTTCGATATATCAATGTTCTAACATGTCTCCAAGGCTTTCAGGACAAACTTCTATATTTGGGAGTGTTTTCTTTGTATCCTAGTCTCGTTTGGAAATTGAGGAATAAAAGAAATTTAAAATATTTGCAATTTTGTCTTGAAAGCCCGGGATTGATCTCAGAATATTATGATATCAAACTTGGCCTATTTGGCAGGTTTCAATTAATGAATTCATTCATCTATTCCAACCCTATGAGATTATCCAGGAGTGATCAAATCTCCTGGACATAAAGGAAAGCACTTAAATTACATTTCACGCTTATTTTGATTGATTTTTGGTTTTCTTTGGGGGAAAGGTTTTTGGATATTTGACACATTTATGTTGTTGAATCAGCAGATATTTACTTTTGTTATCCTTTTCATGAGGTCAAAAAGGTGAAACTGGCAATGTCCTAAATTTCAATTTGTTTAGGTCAAGGCATCTCTGTTGCTTTCTTCAAAATCAAGCTTTGGAGCCATGTAGAAATTTGTTTCTGTTTTTCTTTTGCATTTCACACCACAAAGAGTTAATTTTCTATGCTAATTTTGTATGAATCCTGATAAAACTGATAGGATTCAAGATGGATGGCTTCCAGTTAACAGCTGTTAAATGTACAGGTCTGTGGTAAACCTGAAACTCCGTAATAGTGTGGGCTCAATAAGTTAATATTTCCAAGGCTCCCTGACTGAATCCTGCTTCTAATTTTCCCACCTGCCTGCCTGTGACAGCTGAATAAAAAGCTCCCATAAGGGATTGTGACAACCTTTGGGATTTACAAACTGAACATACAGAAATACCAAGTGAGCCATTTTACAGTTTTGTGAAGTGTAACCAAGCCTTTCTGTGTCTGAGGTTTGGGTTGACTTCGTGATGATAGAGATTAGGAACTAGCTAGCACAATGACACTAGCAAGGTTTGTATCATGATAACAAAGTCAACTCACGCCTCGATTCTTCTCAAAGACGTGATGAAACTGGTTATTGCTTTGTAGCTTCTCCATAAAATAGCCAACTCTCATTATTTTGCACAACTAAATTTCCATAACTCAGAATCAGCACCACACTATCAGTGTTTCAACTGAATTTCTTGATCTTGTAATGGCCTGGTGACCTGTCACATGACATCAGGTATGTCTCATACATTACTAACAGAACATGAACAGGGAAAGATCTGTAACACTGATGTGTAGATAATTTTGTTGCATTTCCTTAAGATTTTATTCATGTTTAATAAAATTTTGATTGATTTTAGGAAAGATGCCTTTTTTGTTGACTTGTTTGTGCGCATGAGTAATAATGTTGCCGTTGACATGTACAAGCAGCTTGGTTACGTTATTTATCGACGAGTACTTGAGTACTATTCCGGGGACCCTGATGAGGATGCATATGGTGAGGAACTCTATCATTGTTGCTCTGCACTTGCCTATGTTAACCCACTCTCTGCCTTGCTGACTAGAGTGTAAGGGATGGAAATCAGAAACTATCAGGAAATTATTTTAAAGCAGTTTGAGTTTTGGAGTTAAATTGTCAAGGATTATGTCAGTGAATAGTTTCTAAACAAATGCTAAATAATCATTTTTCTAATTTCTTCTTCTGGATCTTCAAATTCAAATTAATTATAAAATTTATGACAAGAAATATTGCATATGAGCGCATCAGGCTATAATGTCCCTTTCTTTCCCAACAGAAATTTCTTTTTAAAGAAGCTCCTCGTGTGTGACTGAGCTTATGTTTTTAATTGCCACTTATCCATCTGTGCTTTGAGTAGGGTAAACTTGTCAGTGATTTTTTGTCATCTAGTGTTCTTGAACAGCAAATACCATGGACACATTTCTCTACTAGGAAGCACTCTACTTGGACGCTATCAGTGTTCTAAACTGGTGTTTGTCACATGATGATTGTCAGTCAGAACAGATGTAGCTTGTGACCAGCCTTTGTTACAGCCACCCTCCCTGAAATAGCACAGGCTACTTGTGACTTGTGCAATGACAAGTATTGATACTGAGACAATCATAATCACATGGCAAACATAGTGCACTCAGTTACAGAGCTCCACAGAACGCTACATGATCAATCACATAAATAACGATACTTACAATAGCTATTAAAAATTATATTAAAAGCAGCAAACATTTACACAGTACTACCGACACTAAAACAACTAATTAATTAGCTACAATATAAAAGATATATGCATAGGCCTTCACCACCTGTGACCAGTGAATACGACAGAAGATTACTGGTGGTTAATAAGCATTACATTAGCTAATTTTTGCAAGAATACAAGCTCCATTATTCCAGTATGGTGTTGCTGTTGTATGTCTCTGTGCTCTGTATTTGCTGAAGATGTTTTCCTGTTTGTTTGTAGACATGCGGAAGGCGCTATCACGAGACAAAGAAAGGAAGTCAGTAATTCCACTAAAAGACCCAGTCAGACCTGAAGATATTGAATAAGATTATGGACCAACTGTTTGTGGGCAGGACACAGGAACAACACAAAACTAAACCAAAATGATAACCCAAAAGTGATCAGAATAGAATTTCTCTGTTGTTCATGTCAGTGAGGTAACCAATTCGCCTTGGCGAGTTTTCTCCAGTGTTGGCAGAGTTGCAAACATGTTCTGAGATTCTCTGTTCTGTGAGATGCTTAATAATCTCTGTGAATATTTTGAACTTTGTCAAATTTATGAATTGTGAACTTGCAAGACTTAAATCAACATGAAACAAGATTGGCTTCCATGTAGGTAACGTGCAACGAATCACGATTTTTAGGTAAATCGGTAGATTCGCAGGATTTTAGTAACTAAGAAAATTCAACAAGTATGTGGCGTTGTTGCTTGGTTTTTGCTTTGCCACCTGCATAAGGAAGCCACTTTTAACTTCCTCTACTTCATATTAAAACCGGAATGCATGCTAGTTAGTTGCCCTAACTCATTTGATTTGTCGTTGCCTTGTCAGCCGACAGTTGGTCCATAATGAACGCCTGTACATTAGTTTATAAAGTATGATCCTTTTACCAATAAACTTCCTATCAGTCATACAACTGCTGTTGTTTGTAACGTACCCGTGGTTTATTAAATCGACTTAGATTTCAACAGAATATCTCCATTTTTATGACCCCAAATTTGCAATTAGCCTGCGATATCAAGTCACTGATTGGAAATCGCAGATATCAGATGACGAGATGTTTGGGAACGGTAGATATCTAATCGAACCTTTCCGGGACGCTTTATCAGCACGTTAGGCCCGGTCCACACTACGCCGGAGGAATTTGAAAACGGAGGTTTCACTCTGAAAACGCATCAAATGTTTTCCGTCCACACTACGCCGGAGGAATTTAAAAACGCACCAATCACGGATCATTTTGGATTTGTGTTTGAGGAAAACTCGGCCAGGGAAATCACATGATTATCGTGACGTCATCGTTTTCAAAAAGCTACGTTTTCAAAATGTTTCCGTCCACGCGAAAACGCAAAGTCGGCGTTTTCAAATTCCTCCGGTTTGAACAGCGTTTTCGAGAAGCTCCGTTTCCGTGAAGGATTAGTGTAGACGGTAGGCGAAACCGTAGAAATAAGCTGCGTTTTGAAATTTCTGCAGCGTAGTGTGGACGCTGTGTCAGGCTTGTTTGATCTCGCCGTGCATGGGTATGTTGTGCAGCAATTTCAGATTTGGCTTCGTAAATATTTGATGTCACCGACGCTGCACAATTGTTGGAGCTTGAAGTTTAGAATACTGCTTGAAACGTAGCCTTAAATTACCAATGACACGCAAGATCATAAAAAGAAATCTGCTTTCTGAGGCTCTTAATAGACTAGACGACTTTCACAGAATTTGAAAGTTATGAGGCATTTCTTAGTAAAAGTTGGTAACGGGAATTTTTTAAAGTAATTTGACGTGCTGAAAACGAAAATACTTGTTACCAAAAGTTTTTTTGCCATCTTCAGCCTCAAAATGACGTCACAAAAATGACATTGAAAATGACGTGATCGTGGTATTAACTTTGCAAAATAAGTTAGATACTAAGCCGTCTGCTTTATATTTGCACCTCAGAATACCTCATAAGTTGCCTCCCGCCTAATTCCAGTTAAATTAGTTCGATTACAATGCAGAATACATTCAAAGCAACATATGACGTCATTAATGACGTCACATTTAGCTATATGTTTACTTAATTGTTAATTCCTGCCCAAAAAGTCACAAAATATAAGTACTGAATAAAAACACACCTTACGTTCTGCTGGCTTCATTAGTTGTTCAATTGTGGGTAAACAATTAAACCTGCGGCTATTAGCTGAAACTTACTGTAGATCCTTATGGGTGTTAATCTATACGTATACCCTCACCGAGTAGGATGGTTTTATTTTATTCTAAAATACAAACATATTACTTAGAAGTTTTCCTATGAGGAAATACTCATTTATACATTTACCTTAAATTAAATGATAATGCGTGTGTTTTGGCCTCATAAATAAACCAATTTAAAGACTGTGCCCTCTGTTACCGATAAATATCGGAAAAATTCATTCCAAAAGGTTATTTTTCAAACCTTAACTTGATGACTTTGTTGTCAATAAAGGTACACACATCATGTTCTATAGTGAAATAATCACTGAGTTCATTTGGTGTCGGTGTTCTTACAGGAATGTATATTGACATTGTTCGATTTCACCACAAATACTGGTACAAAACAATTTAGCCTTCTTGCAACTGAAGCAGAGATTTGTACATACAGTAGAGCATGAGCATGAGATTATTTCCTGGCAGGCTTTCGGAATCAGATCTTGTGTCATTAGGAGTGGTTGAAGTTTGTTACAAGCGATCTTCTTCCACCCTAATGTTTCAGGATCTGGAAGATGAGGCCCTGAGCAGTGAGCTGGTTTCCATACAATTGCCTGACAGTAAAGCACGCTTTACATGTAGTGATAAAGCATCACTTGTCGGTGGCAGCGCCTCTGGCTTTCCTTTCTTCGAGAACAAAATAGTTCTGGCTTCGTCAACTGATCCAATGGTATCCAATTTGAACATTTTACAAACAAATTCTTCGAATTCTTTCATCTTTTCTTCGGTTAGCTCTCCCTCTCCTAGAGAGGAAAGAAGTGTGTGGTGCTTTAGGAATACTTTCCAAGCTGATTTCTTTAAATGATTGCATATGAACGGCGTTGTGTCGCAACCCGTTAATGCATGAAAAGGCAGAAGAGTGGTTACAGAACCAGCTGGGAGATTTTTGTAGATAGCCCTGATGTTGAAATACGTTCGCTTTTGGCTGTCCCAGACATCATATACAGGTTAGGACGAAGGATGTGGGGGACATCTGCGATAAGAAGCAACAAGACATCCGTATCCCTTGCCGATACAACTACGTTGTCAAGACTGCTGTTGATGCAGTGAACTATCAGACATGTATCTGCTTCCTCGTGGGTTGCCTTTAGAGCAGACAGGTCGATTGCTTCGTCTTTCTGATGATTGCACTTCCCTTTCATTTACAAATCCTCCAGCAGCTACAACAACTTTGTCTGGGGGTGCTTTCACAATGATGTGTTCCGATAGGAACCTGGCTAGATCTGACTTCTTATCTGGCAATGCAAGGCACGGTTTGGTCAACTGTGAGGGAGAGGGACACTGCCATCTTCAATAACACGTCGGATAGGGCGAGTGGAATTTGGGCATCTTTCTCTCGTTCCTGATTTAATGGAATCTTCTTGATACCGATCAAATATGACGTGGATTTGCTGATAGCGGGATCCAGCCTGAAAAACTGCTGCTTAAAAGCTCTCTGCAAAGTCCCCAAACGTTTGAGCAGCAGATGGTTTCATAATTGCAGAAACTAATGCCAGACCATCTATTAATAGACCTGAGCTGCCTTGAAGCCCTATTTCACTTAGGCAATTTATTCCACTTGTAATTAAGTCTGCTAAGACAGATTTCTGCCCAGTTCTGAGACTGCCATTCATCTCTGCTAACGCGACTGGTACAGGCATCAACTCATATTTTAGCACACTGTGGAGATCAACTTTGTGCTCCGCTTCATAAGCAATGATATGGTGTTGAAGGACATTTCGGTTGGCTCTTAAAATTGTGGTTTTGTTCTTCTCTTTGGTGCTCTTTACAACTTGATTCAAGTTGTCAATAGTTGGAGCGTTATTCTTGTGCATCGTGTCCCAAAATCGCACTTCTGATGATCTATCTTGCTGCTGTTGAGAGACACTTGGCAACCTTTGCTCCACGAATTCTTTTATTTGTTGCCGACCAAGCTCTTTGGCTTTTAACCAGCGAGACTTGAATTTCATCGCTGACAAGATCTTTAGTGGCAATGTTATAAAGACAGGTTGGATGTTCTGGTGGTGAAAAAACCTTGAACTGCTTGAGAGTGTCGAGCAATGAACATTCATCCATCCTGTCACGATCTTTCCTTCCAGGAGTAGATTCATTGTGAGAAAACTTGTCTTCTTGGTGCAATCCAAACATCACGTGTGTATTATCAGCTATCTATGACCTTAGGTTATAGGACTGGGCCCACCTACTCAATGCTGATGATGTCTTGGTTATGGCCACAATTCCTCCACCGCTTTTCCCTATTCCGTTCAGCCATTCAATGCTGATGACTTCTTGGCTATGCCCACGATTCCTCCACCTCTTTTCCCTATCCCATTCAGCTATTCAAGGCTGTGATCGGGACTGACCTGGTTGAACTTGCTTTCATTCCATTTGACAACGAAGTTCCCCTTTTTTAACTCTTGTAAGACTTCCTTTGGTAACTACTCCATCTCTGCAATGTACACTGATCCCCATCTTGCATAATTCAGATGGTCATATCTGAAAAAATATGGCAACATGTGGCAGAAACTGTGCAAGTACAGGTCCCATATCCCCTCTCTCTGAGCCCGAGTGAACATAAGGAGAACAGATACCATTTCCATGTAGTTCCACCAAAACTTGAAGTTGACATTTTCCTCGGATCTTTGTGCGACGAATTCGTCGAGCATCTTTTTCACTCCTGGTGACTTCAGGGATGTTATCAGTGCTGCAGCATTTTCGGGAGAGCAAGCAAGAGCAGATATTTCTTGGAAGAGATTGGGTACGATTTCTGGCGGAATTGTAACAGAAAAGGCATCAGCAGTTGCCACCATGATTGCAGTGTAATCTTGTAGGCATGCAGAGCTCTCTTGTCGGCGTCGACAAAATCGGGATCGGACCGGACCGGACCGGATCACGGATCGGATCACGGATCGGATCACAGGAAAAAAAAACGTTTTAAAGAAAAAAAAAAATCAGATCGTTTATAAGATAATAATAAATAAAAAATAAAAGTGGAAAACTAAAATATGTTAAATAAAAATAAGAATCCCGAATTTGACGCAATGACATGTTAATTACAGAGAATGACAAGAGGTCATTTAAATAGCCACATAAGCGCCTGATTTACGACGAATTTAAATTGTGATGAACAGGCAGATGTAGTTATATTTGAACGTTAGATGGCTTGAAGCTTGCGTGAACCTCCATTCTCGTTTTTGAAATTGTTGTTAGTATCAGTAGCTAATTCTCGGCTACTTTTTTGTGTCAGATGTGAGCGTTACAGTTAGCGTTACAGTTAATGAGAAAGCTTACGTACGAAAGCTTAAGGACATGACTTGCTTTAAAGGAGCTACGTCACGATTTGCGCATCTTGAAAAAACTAGCCTAGTTTTTCAAGTTCGTCATTTGCAGTCCTCGTTAATCTTTGCCATCCTTAACGATCCTCATTCCGTTTTGATTTGTTCTTGCCTCTTAAGTGCTTTCTATCCTAGAACACGATCATTTTAAGGTTTTATTCCATATAAAGACAACTCTTTACGACCCTGTTAACTACTCCGGTTGGCAAAAGTTTTATTGCTTGAACACACACACTAATAATGAATGAAATGCCGAGCTAAACCTACAAGTTTTTATACTTATGTAAATCTTAGAAAGTTCCAGAAGCGTCTCTGCATATATTTGGGCTTGCGGGACAACGCATACTAATTGTCAAACACTCTGCATTACGACTATGCCTGAAAGGTGACAGAATAAATAGAACTACATAAGCTGATTATGTAACAGACCCTAAAAATGACTTTAAAAATCGTGACGTAACTCCTCAAATGTTGTCTATTCTCGGGTTACGTTATCGTTCACACTATCGATGTTATTCCTATATTTTTTTGTAAAACAGCTATATTTCCTTGAAATACAAATGGTCTGTTTCGTTTTATTCCAGTACGAAATATCGTATTCCAAACTCACATCTTGTAAAAGTATAGACTTGTCTCAGAAACGGAAATTGTTTGAAATCATCAGGTGTTTAATATTATTAGTGTTTTTAGTTTTTGTGTTTCGATTCATACGTTCGTCCTAATATTACCATGCTGACGCGTTTTATGACAGTTTACCTTTGATGCAAGCGAATATACGAAATATCATTTATCTGAACTGCGGGGAAAGATATGAAGACATGATTGATCATCGCAATCAAAACCCAACAGCCTGAAAAAAATTCATCTGTGACCAGCTCCCAGTTGGCTTGATATTATAAAAGAATAAAGGAATATCACACCTGAATTAAATAAAACGTTCTGCTCACAGTAGTCACTCTAGTGTAATTTGCTCAACAAAATTTTGAATTTTGAAACTTGAATTTTGAATTTTGAATTTTTTTTCCTTGATCCGATCCGTGATCCGATCCGTGATCCGGTCCGTGATCCGGTCCGTGATCCGATCCGATCCGATCCAGGTTTTGTCGACGCCGCTCTCTTGTAGGCTTTTCCATTCACGACATGTTCGGTTGCATTTGGCCCAAGCAGTCCACCCTCGACCCATTCTTTGACCAAGCCTGATCTTCCATATGGTTTCCAAACAATACAAGTATCGTCATTTCTTCCAAGTAAATCATCCAGACAATTGATAACCTCTCTGTTTGCTACGTCCCTGTACATGTACTAGGGAGCTTACGAATCGACGACTTTCGGACGACGGCGCCGTTGGGTCGCCTTATAGTCTCGCGTCGTCGTCCTGTAGAAATTTGAATTTACGATTCGCAGTAAAGACGACGACGTTTATTCGCGACCGACAATTTTTTTTGTCTCAGGAGCTCGAGAAAAAAAATACTCAAGACAGACCAACAAAATGTGCTAGCATGGCAGAAAAGAAAGCGCAGCTGTACGTCGAGAAAAATTTGGGTTCTAAAAGATTAGGCTGGCTATAAGACCACTCAAAACAACAGAGGAAAAAATCGCCTAGCTCTCTAGTTGAGCTATCTAGTCCTTGTTTCTAACTGTCGACACGAATGCTAAAACCTTTTAGTCCTTTCAAATTCATTGTACACCAAAAAATGTCTTATATTTCAGTGAAGCGTGATTAAAATGAAAGATTTTTCATACAGCAATTTGCTTTTCATTCACACCGTGTCGTGCTTTGACCGCTTTCAGTGTTGGTTGAACTCATAGCGTTCGCCATGGCACTGTAGAAGGTCGTTTCTTGAACGAAAACAGGCAAATAAAATTAAAATCAAACATCAAGGACATGCCCCTAATGTACTACTTAAATTATCTGGCAAAAATACCCGAAGTATCGAGGGAAAACTTTGAAAACTAACCTCACGGCCTCCTGTTTCCAAGACGCCGGCAAATCGCTCTCACCAACGTCGTCGACTTTGGCGCGAAGCTGGGAAGTGCTCAGAAACGCATGCGCAGTGAGCATGTCACGCAATCTAACGGCGGCGTCGTGCAAAAGTCGTCGATTCGTAAGCTCCCAACTTTCTTCGTTTAGTCGTCGCTTTGCAAACAACATTTTTGCTGTAACTTGTAGCTTCTCTTATATCGACCTTTGGCTTATTATGCTTCTGACAGAAGATGGACAGCTTCAAGTCAACTTCCAAAGCTCTCTTTAGGGTCACAACTGGATCCATTCCAACATTTTACAGCTTTAGAACAGCTTTCTACTTGCCAAAAATCGAGCGATGGCATACTAAACAACGAAGCTGAGTAACAGGGATTACCACTGGACTGGACTCAGACAGTGAGAGCGAAATTAGGGAAGCGCGACCGTGAACGCGTTTCCGTTTCCATGTTCAAATGCGTAGCCATCAACTACATCGAAAGAAAGCCCCATTGAACCCAAAATAACAGTACGTATGAAACACTTTTCTGTTTTAATTCAGCCAGTTGAAAATAACGTGTTTCTCTGTGGGAGAGAATATTATGAAAACATAAATGACGTCATACATTGGCCCACGAAACAGGCAAGTCTTACATTCCTCAAAATACGAAGCATGTAACATATTATAACTGAATTGGCTCAAGAAAATCCAAATTTGTGACATTTAACTCAGAGGGGGTTTCCGCTTTTCTAAACATTTATCATTGCGATGACGTCATTTTAAATGTCAATTCTCTGACGTCATTTTCAGACTGAAGATCACAAAATGAACTTTGGTAACAAGCATTTTCGTTTTCGGCACATCAGATTACTTCAGAAAACTCTTGTTGCCAGCCTTTCCCAAGAAATGCTTCTTGATTTTTGTGAGAAGGACTTTATCCAAATACCGACTAGTCTATAATGAAGTAGGACGATTTTCCGCGTAATGGAACTAATTTTAAGCTAAGGGGCAGTAAAAATCAAACCTTGATTAAAGTAGGTTTGATATCACATTTCCTAGGATGAAACAAACTCTTTTTGTTTCGCTGTACATCGTAACCAAACGAACTTGTTGGATTAACCTTATCATAACTGTAAGAGTTCACGAAGTGTTGCTACCTCCAGGGGCTTTTAATTCACAAATGAATAACTCTTGCACGCCTTGTGTGCCTATGTCTTTTCCATGGCTCCCCTTGCACGGTTTCTTTTTCAACAGTTTTTGCTGTGCAGAGATTTTTTTGGAAATTCCCCAACCCCGCCACCCCCCTCCCTCAAAAAATTCATGGTCCTTCCCTAATATATCACCAGCGTTCTGGTTGGTCAGTGGTAGCAAGCCTAAGATCACGTTCAGTGATGACTCTCAGCATACTACCCTACTGGTCTTATTGCAGCCCACAGATAACTGTCTAGGTGGACAGACATTCCGATCTAAGGTCACAAGCTATAGTGATTTCAGGAATTTCAGAGTTTGGACCTGTAACAGCCTGTGTCTGGGCCGTGTCTGGGGAGTTGCATTAATGTGGTGGTTAGTACAAGACAGCTGAAGGTTTTAAAGAAGCGAATTGCAACGGAGACATTCAGAGCGCCAATAACACCGGGTTTTGGTGCGATGTTGAGTGGGATGTTTCCTTGATGATGATTGGTGGAGGGGATCAAAATGTTCACGTGTCGATCACGGGATTGGAATAACAGCGGCAAAAGTCGTGTACTTTAACGATATGGGACGAGGAGAAGTTGACAATGGCAACAGTGCATTCTGCGGATACAATAGTGGGCTTCGGTTCATCCTGCTCATACCAGGTACCTTTGATTTTGTGTGTACACTATTTACGCGATTAAACGCCACCCTCGCATAAACACCGCATTTTAGAGCGGAAATATTAATAAACGCCGCCCTTGAATAAATGCCGCATCATCGAATAATAAACTCAAAAAGCAAATGCGGTAATAATCAAGTTTCGAGCAAGCCTAAAAAATGTATTTTCCTAGATTGCAACAATGTTTTTATATCAGTACATTCGAACCTCAAAGGAATATGATCAAAACAGGAGAACAATATACGGTAGTTCAGCCTAAACAAGCTTAGAAAATTTGCTTTCATTGATAACAATGTTTTTCAGCTCGAAGTGAGTATACCTCAATGCTCTTTCAATGCTCTTGCCATGCTATTGTTTCCAGGAAATAAAGTGGATTGTAAATAAACGCCGCCGTGGTATAAACGCCGCCCTCGAATAAACGCATAAACACTCGAATCACTATGTCTGTGAGACAAGATGAGCAGGGACGTCGGAGGGTGGGGGCTAGGGGGGGGGCTTTAGCCCCCCAATTTCAAGTAAAAAATACATAAAATAATAATTGTATAAATATCTGCAGACCCCCTTGTAAGCCCCCCCCCCCCCCAATTCAAAATACCCTCAGCCATCCCTGATAAGGACAAACTGTTAGGACCGAATGTTACAAAACTTGCCTTCAACAAAATTGAACAAACCCTAGCTATACATCTGACCCGGTTGTTCAAAAGCTGGATAAAGCTATCCATTGGGTCAATCACTATCCAGTCAGGGTTAGTGATTTTTCGGGTGGATAGAGTTACTCATAGCCTGAGAGCAGGCTCTAGTGTCTGGGTTTCCCACTCAAGCGCTGCTTTCTTGCTTTTTGCTTTGGTATATGAGCGAGTGTCTTCTCGCGGCTTCGCCGCACGCCCCCTCGGCCCAAACACGAGAGCCTGCTCGCAGACTAAGTTACCCATCTTTTGTTCAACCCGGCCCTGGTGAGAGCGCGGTTCTCGTCTAGATCAAATTGCTCTGAAAAGACTGGGGAATAGCACAATAACAAGAAGCTATTGCGGTGAGTTTCTGGCAGTCTTTCAGCATCTTTTAATAAGAACATATGGTCCTATCCGTTCGCTAGCGAGAAGCAGACGGAAGTAAGTGTGCAACATTTCTATAAATTGTTTTAATACGATAGCCGACACGAATAAGTAGTGGTGATTTCTAACAGCATCAGTGTGGAAATAGTGTTGATCTGAAATTAGTCTCGTATCTTTTGGGAAAAACAAAATTATTTAGACCTGCCAGGTTAGCCTTTGGACATCGAAAGTGGGGGGCGTGACCATCAATGTCCAGGTAGCTGCCACTGATGAAGACCCTGACACTTGCTATCTTGTTCAGTATCTACTAGACATAGGCGCCAAATTTATACCTCCGGTAAATTGCAGATCACTCATTAAACGAAATGGCAATGGGTGTCTGGAAAACCCGAATAGCGAATAGCGAATAGCCGCGAATAGCGAACAGCGAATAGTCCCGAATAGCGAATAGTACGAATAGTCTCGAATAGTGCGAATAGTGGCGCACAGTCTCGAATAGTGGCAAATAGTGGCAAATCGTAGCAAATAAGGTACCCAGTATCTCGCAGTCAACCTCGCAGCAACGTAGGACGGGATTTTCCAGCTAAAAAGCACAGACGCTTATCAGGACAAAAGGCGTTTCTAAACGTAATTTCTTCTGTTTTAACCACTCCAAAAGCGTAAATACGTCTTTATTAGGTTATCCTTGTGTTTTCTCTTTTCTTAATGTCGGCGATGGACAGCCCGAGCCCGAGTCCGGAGAAGGAAAGGTAATAAATTCACTGAAATTCTGTTGCTTGTTTGGATAATTGATTAACGCAAGGATATTAGACCTAAGGCGGTGACTATTGACGACCATTCGTCACTATTCGCCACTTTTCGCGACTGTTCGCCACTATCCGCACTATTCGAGACTATTCGCACTATTCGGGACTATTCGCTATTCGCTATTCGGGTTTTCCAGACACCCAATGGCAATTACCAGCAAGCTTATTTTTGACGCTCTCAGGGTGCTTAGAATCAAATTACGACGCACATTATTTAGATTCTCATAATCATAGAGCTGACTAGAAATAATAGAATGGTTGTACAAATTTCGACAGACCGGGAATTCTTGTTTCAAAAAGTTTAAGTGAGGTCCTTGTAACCTGGCCTATTAATGTTTACAGGCAAAACCTATACAAAGTAATTTTCACGTATTTGAAGAACTTGTTTTCTTTGATTTGTGGATTCCTGATTCCGGTTTCCGGTTTCCATGTTTTAGGGCTGCCCTCGAGCTCTGTCTAGTGATAATGCACCAAAGACTTTGGACTGCACTTGAGAAGCTAGAGTCACATCTCTCGATCGAGCTGTTCTTAGAGTTGATAAAGTGACGGGACACGGAATACGGCGAGCTTGATGTGCTCGTCATGGGCTGATGCCGTAATGAATGCACCGTTTTCAAGCAGAAAGTGAAACAATTTACCAGGTTTTAATTTTTTAAATATAAATTATGTGTTTGTTTTTTTTTTCGCAGATACTAGCATCATTGTGCTAGTTTTCAGTCCAAAGCAAAGCTAGTTCATGTACGTGTGTATGTATGCATGTCTGCACCGAGTCTGAACATGACATTTATTTGCTTCGTGTACTTCACTTGCTTGGTGAGGCAGTGAGCTGACAACAGGCCCCACAGTATGAAAAGAAAACTTTACTGCTACGTAAGGCTGACGTAAACTTGTCAAATTTATGCAGCTTTACACTACTTTTACATTTTTTAAAGTTGACCTTTACGGTAGGTATATGCTCACTTTTAAAGTTTACTTACACCTGCTTTCAATGTTACGTGCACAGGCGACATTTTTCGACATGCTATGTGACCTGCCATACGTCAAAAATGTAAGCACATAAACGTAAACAATATTGGAACTCCATGACTTTCCAGGATTTCCATGACTCTTGCGAACCCTGTTCAAGACACTAAGACTTTTAAGCTGCTTTAATATGGGTTTAATTCCCTTTTAAGCCAACTTCACTTCAACAAATCGCCAGCACTGCGAGAGTAAAAGTGTAAGAGTACGTCCAAGAACATGATACAACTCAGTAATTTTTTTATTGCCAAAATAACCTTTGTACCGACGTCTCAGTGTTAGGCCAGGTACGTGGCCTGTGCGTTCTAACACACCAATGCTTTACTATTTTGTATTTTTCAATTAACAGGCCTAATGAGGCCACAGCGCTTACAAAAATGTAGGCCTGGTATTACAAAAATGTAGGCCTGCAATGCGTCTTTGTTCATTTCGATAAGTCAGAGGGCAGAAAATTTAAGACGGCTTCCCAGCCTTTGTTTCTTAGCAACATGACGTGATCTTTCGCTTCGGCAACTTTGAGTGCTCGTGCTATTAGCTACATTTCAGAATAAGAATCAGGAACTTGTTCCCGTGATTCTAATGGGATTCTCGGATCGTCTTAAAAAATACAAATATATTCCAGCGATGAAACGTGTTTCCTGAACTAAGCACTTTCGTAGAATCATGCAGTTTTAAGTAAACACACCCTCCGTCTCATCCAAATCACTAAATACAGAGAGAGGAGCCTGAATTACTCCAGGTTTACTAATTAAGATCAGCTTAGTCATGAAAAAGACAGTTATTCTTATATAAATACTAAACGGAAATTTTTACAAATAGTCTGGGGATTCGAGGTTCAACAAAACTACAAGTTCCACTATAAGTTACTATAGAGATTTCCGATTAAAATAGAGGTGCTCTTGTTAGTATCCATTATATACAATTCAATTCAGTCATTTGCTTTGCTAAAGCGGCTTGGCCACTTCATCACATGAAAAGGCTGTCAACCGTTAGTCTTGGTCAAATGTACTGTATCAACCTTGAATCTGACGGCTCTCCTATCTGCTTTTATACGCTTTCCTTGTTTGCGAAAAAGCTTCGAATGTCCACTTATAATAAAAAAAGAAAATTTATTTTGGTCGAAACCTTTTTTAGCGCATTGCTTGTCTTGAAATAATTTTAACAATGTATCTATCACTAAACGGAGCCTGAGAGGACTGGTAATAGCACAGTGCATCGTGAGTCATTTAAGCGAAGCCCAGTCCACCAGCCACACACGCGGTAAAACACATTTTGTGTCTCAGTGGTGAACGTCACATGACGTTTTTAATCAGCTGGATAGAAAAATGCGTTTTTCTTTCGGAATACCGACATTACAGAACGGAAAGCCACCCAACCTCAACGAGGATTTGCCAACACATAGACTGTTTAAAACTATAGTTACCAGTCCCCAACAAACTCCGTTCTTACAAAAGCATTCACAAAAACATTAAATATGTTTAAAGGTGCATCTATTGGATCACCTCAGAATTTTCTTCCTTCTCCTTTAAAAACGAAAGCTAAGAGAGACTTCATTTGAGAGGAAGAATTTATATTCCATTCGAGCTAAGTTTCGTTTGTTGGCATGTTGTCACTGTCTTGCGTACTTTCAACCTGGCTGTCTGTTCCTGTCGCTGCTTGTCCTTTTACTTCGTTTTCGTTTTCAATTGCTTGAAGTTCATCTTCGCTGCCTTTTGTAACACTTGCAGGTTCATTTGCACTATCTTGTTCATAATTCAGTTCTGTATTCTTACTATTCTGCTGTTCACGTGTCTCCTCTCTCCTCTGTTCTTTGCTGTTCTCGTCTTGTCGGCTTTCTCCGTGAACTTGCACTTCATTTTCTTTCTGTTTCTCCATTTCATAAGGTGAGATTGTTTGATCCTTTCCGTTTCCTTGTTCTCTAGGCAGCTCTTCTTCTGACTGCTCTTGTGAATTATTTGTCTCAACTGATAAATCGCTTTCAGCATACTGTTTGTCATTTCTACAAACCGATGCTTGAACATTTGCCTGTTCTTTTTCATTTCTTTCATTTACATTCTCCCGTTTTGTCTCTTCTACTGTTCCGTCCATTTCTTTTTGCTCGGAACAACATTCCGTCTTGGTTTCTTCAACGTTGACTTCCTTATCCTTGCATCCATCTGCAACAGTTACTTCCCCTCCTAAGCTACCCTCCACAAATTCATGAGCATTATCTTGAACACAGCTTTTTTCACCACTGCTGCAATCCTCTCTTTTCGCGGATGAATCATCCTCCACTGACATGTTTCCTCCACTTTTATCCGCCATCGCTGAAAGATCTGTACCACTTGCTGGCGATTCATCAACGCCAGACTTTCCTTTCTCAGGGTCGACAGAATGATTACTTAATTGTGATGAATCTTGCACTACAATCATTCCATCACCGTCGTCAATAACAGCTGAAAGATCTGTGTTACCCGACGACGCATCACAAGCGACCGGCGAGTTCTTATCAGCGCCGACAGAATCACTTGTCAATTGAGATAGATCTTGTAGTTCGTTCTTTCCCTCGCTTTTCTCGATAATTGACGACTCTTCAGGAGTGTCCATAGTATCTTTATCAGTGCTAGATGAATTTTCAATCACGTTTGATGACGCTTTCAGCTCCGAGCTTTCCTTATCTGTGTTATTATTTTCACTTTCGCCAATCTCGGCATTACGTGCACCTGACCCGGAACTTTGGAGATTTTTTCTTTCAGTTACGTCGTCCTCTTCCACCTTGTCAAATTCACTGTCGCTGTCAGAGCTCTCCTCATCAGAAATTTCTCCCAAAAAGCTGACTTCGTCCGGTTTCCGCTGACCACTGCCGTTAAGTGACGTTATCGATGACGAAGCATTGATGTCGTCAAGCTTGGCAGCTGATGCCGCCTTTGATTTCTTGAACGCAATAGCAGTTTTCTCTATAAAGAGAATCATAGCTTAACAAAAACTTCAAACAAATTAAGATGACAGACTAACGAGCACCTGTCTGATTAGGAACATTCCATTTTTATCACGAGAAACATTTGTATGGCACGAGTAGTCCCTCTTTCGCTTAGTCCGTCGAACGTGACCTTAAAAAAAATGCGAGAAAAAGTGGCCGCGCGAAGGATTTCGAACGGCCATTCTTTTCTGGCAGTTTTTGTTTCGCGTCATGCACAAGGACCAAGCAAAAGAAGGACTACTCGTAGTCTATTGAAACGTATTTAACGTTGTACAATACACTACAAACTTTGAAATTCAAACCCTAATTCGTAGGTGCGAATCAGATGTACGTAGATAAACAAAATAGGTGAGCTTGTTTGTTCGTTTAGGTCGAAATTTCTAATCTTTTGACCGTGTAAAAGACAGTACACCTACGTTGTCTCAAAGACTGAGAAGGGCTGTAGCCACTGTCTCGTTTCCAGTCGTCCCACGACAAAAATCATAATGACTGTCAGACATTCTTGGTGACAAGTTATACCATGTCATAGAAAATACAGCCAATCAAAATATAGGAAATATTACATCCACTCTTCCCATCATGCGCTGCGCGTACGTCGCATTGATTGTGTTTGGCCACTGTATTTTCTATGGCATGGATGGTATAAAATAGTTACAGCTCGTGTGTATACCGAGAAAATACAAGTGACCCGTGGGATATTCAATGGTATACCGCTGGATAGCTTTGCATAACTAGCATGTCTTGTGATGATGTATGATCAGAGACCAGTAACGAGTTCTTACCTAACTGGATAAACTGGTTTGCGTAAAACAGAATCGCTCGGTAACAGAATTCATACTGCTCCTGAAAAACAAGAGGACGACGAACCAGTAAAAGTTGACAAAAAAAAAAGGGAAAAAAGAAAAAAGAATGAAAGAAAAAATATCAATATACCTTTTTCTGTACTGTAAACTTGCGGTGCTTCCTAAAGGTTCTGACAAGTTTAGGAACGTTCACTGAAATGAAAAATAAAGAACAACATGATCATCTGACGAAGAGTAGGTGACAAGTGCAGATAACACAACGTGACACCCACAACCTTAAAGAGTTGACAATCCCTCGTATGAAAATGCCAATTGGGAAAACACTGGAAAACAGTAACAAAAGACAACAGGTAGCTGTTATTCAGCATGGTTGTATCCTTACCAATATTTCCTGTGCCGCTAAGTTCACGGATTGCACTGTAAATAACACAGAAGGTTCCTGCACGACCAACACCAGCACTGAAACACGACACAAGATATCTCAAAAGATAATCCTTTACGTAAGCCTTATTGGCTTCCCTGGGCTTTCTTTCCTTATGGATTGATATTTGCAAATATATTTGCAAATATATTTGCAAATATATTTGCTGTGTGGCGAAATAAAGGCCGATACTAAAGAAGAGAAGTCCATCAGTTGAGCTAGGCAAGCCTTGAGGGAGAACTGGTTTGAGAACATTGGAAAAAGAGGGCTGGCATACGCTACTGGAATTTCTTACACCAGTGAGAAAATAAACCAGCAATGTATATGTTATTACTGAAAAACCTATTAACATATTAAACATGTAATCTTCTTGATGTGGGAAACAACAAAATTCAAACTTATTCTAAATTAAATAAAATGCAAATCAGTAAAAGTAATTGGAGCGAGTGGAGGACAATTCTGGGAGTAATTACGGGAGTATTTTCAAAACGACACGAGGTCCAGTTACTAATCAGTCGTATCTATAACAAATTTCGGAATTGAAAATGTCTTTCGAGAACTTCTTTTGAGCGAAAACGTCTGTAGCGCTTTTCATAAGTTTTGAAAACTGTAAGAAACATTCCGAATCACGTGGGTATCCAGGTATACAGGTATCCAATACAGGTATCCAGTTATAAAAAATTTAAATTGGATACCTGTAATTGGACACCCACGTGATCCCGCGACGATTACGTGACAAATAGGCGCGCGGAGAACCAATCACGTTCGAGAATTTCGTTACAGATACAATTAATCAAAGTGCTCTATGAGCAAACCCGTCGATTTCCCAGTGGATGATGATTGACATGTGTGGCTTACGGGTCAATCTAGTTATACGAGTTACCACATTGACTTCTGGCTATACTTTTTATAACAATGAACTACAAGAACTGGCAAACCTCCACTACATGAGCTGCATTGCTCCGATGGATTTACTCATTCTCGATTGAGCCACTCTACCATGTAAACTTCTCATCCCCTTACCTAACATATTTTTCTTCCCGCCTGAAGAAGAAAGCGTAGCCTGCTTTACGCGACTCAGCGCCGCTAGATCGAAAGCGAATAGGTTGCGAATAAAATCGAAGCGCCTCTGCTCGCAAGGTAGCTGCAAAAGATCTTCAGAGTAATCGAGGTTTTTTATTATGAATTACAAATGCACAAAATCTAAACCATCGGATGCAATTTGAGGTCGATTATGCGAAACAGCAAGGTCACGTAACGTCAAAAACCGTGTTCTTATCGGATCCAAGCTTGAAATAAGTATATGTTGCTACTAGTGGATGTCCTTCACCAAAAAAAGGGTTGAACAAGAAAACAAAAAGATCAGTGGCTTAAAAACACAAACGGAAAAAACCCCGAAGAATCCCGGAATCTAACTCAGGTCCACTAGATTGGAACGTGGCTGCTAACCATAGTAACATGTAAGAAACCTTGCTTCAAGGGGGAAAGATACAAAGATACAAAGATACAAAGAACTACCGTAACACCCTAATACCCTAATACTCCTGTACCGTAATACCCCTATACCTTAATACTGTAATACCCCAATGCTGTACTCCCATACCGTAATACCCTAACCCTATACCCTAATACCCTAATAATCTAATGCCCTAATACTCCACTATTCCTATACCCTAATGCCCTAATACCCAAATACTCCAATACCGTAAACGGGCTATAAACACGGGTGGGAGTCTTGTGTTAAGGTGACGAAATTACCATCTACAGCAGTGCTTGAGGGCGCCTTGAGGAAATAGAAAATCGAGGATTCAACCAAATTCAAAAATTTCTTTCGCCCAACTGCTTCGAATAACAAGTTGATTCGTTTTAGCGGGTTAGGAGCACTTTGAAAACGTAAAAACATTCATGAGACAAAAAGAAGGTGGTATATTCTAAAGGTTTGCCTCAAACTATCACACACGTGCTTTTACCTGCAGTGCACCACAAGGGGCCTCTCAGCGTGAGGGTCCTTTTCCTTGTGATGATTATGCACCTCTGACAAAAATGTCAGCAGGTCTGAGGGTGAATGAGGAACTCCACTGCAAGAAAGAAAACAAAGATGTTAAATAACCAGAATGAGAAAAAAAAAACACATCTGCTTAGATACGTGCTTTATAGCCAAGAAATCACGTGACTTACTGATCAGGCCAACCAATAAATTGCAAGTGTGTCACTACAAGCACTTCATCACTCTAAAATTGCAAAGAAAGAAAAAAGATTATTAGGTTGTTTAGACATGTACCTGTATATGAAGGTAACAAACTGTTCTAACAACTCATGATGTAAAATTTAAAACAAACAAACAATGGCTTCCCTCCCAGTTTCTGAATATCTGCATTTAACATGGTATGGAATAAACAGTACAAAGAACAAGCAAACAAAGCAACAAATGCAGCAGGGAAAGTGGAAACAATGGCGTCTCAACATGAACAACCCCTTCCCTCTTCACCTTATAACAAGAAATACACTGGAAAGCAACTGACTCAGATCGCAATACGTTGAACTCTAAAAATTACAAACTCAAAAGCACATAAATAGCTGTGATGAAGGTGGACAGAAACCACCCTAAATTCAGTAAGACAAAACAGTAACTAATACTCTTTGCCTTCGTATCAAGCTAAAGCTTGTTGCAAAACACTTCATATAGAAACAATGAGTGATTTGTAAGAAAATTAACTGGTAATAGAAACATAAACGTTTTACAACAGCACTCGTTGAAAATCAGAAGACTAATGTTTGTTACGATCTACATTTAGATCTTGTTTAGTGTAGACATAAATACGTCACTCCACCTCAGCATGTTGCACGTGCATAATACGTTCGATCCAGGCCTGGCAGTGAGTCAAGCTTCTCATATGGACTCTGATTGCTCCATAGACAACTGTGTGACCTTCATCAATGGGCCAGTACTGATGGCACTTAAGCTAAAATACGACACAACACATTACTAAGACCAAATCCAATAGAAAATCGAACAATTTCAGTTTGTAGTGGACAAAAATCTTGTACCAGAATATTGCTAAGTACGTCAAAGTCCTTTTTGAATTTTCGAAAAGCTAAAGCTATATATAATTGCCTGAAATAACAACAAAAACAATTTCCCATACGAAGTCGAGAAAATAAATTTCAAAGTTCAGAGAAATTATGCAAACACAGGTGAAATTACATTATCACTGTCATTTCATCAATACTTTCAAGTGTTTCATATGAACTTCAAAATTTGTTTTCAAGATTTGGTGTTGTTAGAAATGCTTTCTTTTGAGAATATATTTAAAACAGTCGTACAGAAGTTTGCAATACGATGTAAATAATCTTGGTACAAAGTTTTTCCACTTGTCACTCGAACTTGTGGATTCCTTCTTAATAATGATCCTTGGTTCACAGCCTCGTACATATGCCGTGCTAAACTCGGTCACAGTAAGGCACAGCACCAGTACAACAGTACAGTTGTAATTTTAACTCAAGGTATGCTGCTCTTAATTCAAAGTTGTGGCAAATCGTTCGAAGACAAATACTTCTTGTGCTTACACATAACATAACAGACTTCAAAATTCCAGTCTTAATTTCTGGAAATTTCCCGTTGAAAATGGACCTGAATTTTCCGGAGAAGAGGATATACCTCGTGAGGTATACCGAAAGTTTTGAAAATTTCTTATCCAGAATTTCCGTTTCGTGTGATCTTGCTCCAGGAATTTCCGGAATTTTCGGTTGATGGGTTCGCGTTCAGGAAATTCAACAATTTTTTTGGATTTTCCGTAAACTTTCCCAGGAAATTTTCGTACCGCTACCCCCCGTTTCGAAAGCTCTGAAGTTTTGGACTAAATAGACATCGTCGTTAGCTTTCCATGTGATTGTTAACAAGAGAGCTAGAAATGGGAGCAGTTTCATCCTCATATAACAGTCTACAATTCCTACATCACCCTCTATATATCATCTTCAGTTCTTTAGTTATAACGAATAAGATGTTTTACTGCACCATGTACATGTATGGATATCAGTTCCCTTATTTAAACACAGTGTACGAGTTTCCTAAACATTGCTATACATGTTTCCAGGAAGTCCTGTTTTCTTTTTTGTTTTTTACCAAAAAGAAATGATCTAACGATTAAATCTCTACCGGACTTTATTGTACTTACGCGATTTCCTTCTACTTCTTTAGTGAGCATCACAATGACAGGAGATTTTCGTTCCCAGACCATCAACCAAAAGTCTCCCAGTGTAGCAGCGATGGGGCCCTGGGTAAGAATGTAATCTGGAGACAGAGGTGTCACGTTCTGTAAAGAGAAACAGTTTAACTGGTCAATATCACTCTATGTCTGAGCCCCTCACTATTTCAATCCAGTGAGATTTTGTCTGATAAATCTAATTAACCAAAATCCAGTGGTATCGGGACCATCTTACAGACGCTTATGCAACGAAAATAGAAATATAAAAAGTCCATCATCATAAAGTTGTTCATGAAATTTATATTTGAAAGTTATTTCGCAGAGGGTAGCTTAAAAAAGTAGCAAAACTTCAGGGTTTAAGGTAGATTTTGTCTGCAAAATTGCAAGGTATTTTAAGCTACCGTAGTCTTTTCCTAATCACGACACAGTGCGTGAATTTCTGCCAGACTGTGTAGCTGGCACACACGTCCTTTTTACTATATAAACATTAGTCTCAACAGTTAGTGGAAAAGCGCCACCCAATACAATACTGAAAGAAAGTTCTTTCCAATGACTTGAGCGGGCTATTCTTACCTTGATGACGTTAGCATTGATGTAGTCTCCCCCCTCCTTTGTATTTAGTGTCACCCTTGTGTGGTCCCCTGTAGAAGAAAATAAGTAAAAAAGTGAAGCCTTGGAGCCGACTGGCTCATAGCTGCCAGAGCTTATCCCGGTTTCTGTAGCATGAAGCGGCTAGGAGTATTTCTACTCCCCCTGGACGGAATGCTAGTCCATCGCAGGTCACTCCCTCGCAATTTGTTAGGTTTCCCCAACAATTCGTCGGTACCCATTTATACTCCTAGGTGGAGAGAGGCACCGTGAGAGTTAAGTGTCTTGCCCAAGAACACAACAAATAGTTAAATAATTACTGCCCTGTACTGCTTTTCTCCACATCGTCGTAAATGTACTTCAGAGTTCATGATCTTATTGTCCAATCAGCAATAGCACGGGCCCTTCATAAGTTTTCTATTCGCTAGCTTACTGTCGTTTTTTTTCCACAGTGGAACCGAATAAGCTACCGATATAGCTTGCACATGCACCAAGCCATCAAACCATGACTTTAATCACGACTTTACAAAGAAAACTATTGCAATACTAACAAGGTAAGATGTCTCTGTATCTGTTCTTAGATGGGTTGAGAGTGGCTGCCTGAGTGGAGAAGACGGCAGAATCACTTTCCTGCATTCTCTCTAGTACCTATACACGATACGAAGAGAAGGAAACGATCAACCAATAAGTACAATTGTTTTTTAACAAGTCAAATATTGTTTTTATCATTTACTTCAAATATTCAACATATAACACAAATGAAAGCAAAGTTCATTGTGTTTGACACAAGTCTGACTAAAGCTACTAGAAGTACACAACAGTGAAAGGGAAGGTAGAAGCAAATCTGCCAAATATCCAAACACTTTCGCGAGTAAAGGCAATTCAAAGTTTGCTTGCTCCATACTGCCGGAGTTTATCTCGTTTTCTGTAGGATTAATCAACTAGCAGAATTTCTATTCCCCCCTGGATGTGATGCTAGTCCTTCGCAAGGTTATCCACAGCATTAAATTCCCGGTACCCTGTTATACACCTGGGTGTAGAGAGGCACTGTGAGAGTAAGGTGTCTTGCCCAAGGATACAACGCAATGATTCGAAGCCAAATCGCTCAACCCGGAATCCAGCGCGCTAACCACTAGGTCACCACGCCTGCTGCAACATTTTCACGAGTTTACACATAATTAATCATTAATTACTCTGATATCAAATATCAAATTTTGAAAGGATCATGCGCCGCTTTAAAGATTACCTACCTTCCACTCATGAATGAATCCATTGTAGGGTGTATTTTCACGTTTCTGTTCCAAGCTCACAACAAGAGCATCAAACGTCTCCACAGAGCGAGACAATCTCTGAATGTATTCTTCTTCACTCAGACACTCATTGTTCTCATCCTGGCCAATGCTCGACTTCTGTGTCTCATAGTAATGACCACACTGGCGATGTAAAGAGGGCTTGTTTGGGTCTACAGCTGTCGTTGTATCAGGAGGCTTGATGGGCAGCTGACCCATTTCCGGCATTTTCCCCGGCTCGTACAAGTACTTTGTCTTGGGAGGAAGAGGAGGTGCAGCGTTCTTTTGAAGTTCTTTGATCTTTTGGATCTGTTCCTCAACTTCTTGAAGTCTGCGTTTCTCTTTGTCCTCCTCCGCAGAATGTTCTTTTTCATGAAGTTTTACGTCTGGTTTGCTTTCACTTGAAGATGACAACTCAACAGCAGTGTTAGGTTCTAATTTCTGTTCTGTGTTGCTGGAAGATTCACTCTCTACGTTGTCTTCTACCTCATGAGATCCACTTTCCCCCTCTTTTCTCTCTCCAGATTCCCCCTTTGCTATCATACTTTGATCTCCAACTAATTCTTTTTCCGAGTGTTTTGGCGCATCAGGATCTGAATGGCCAGCAAGCTTAGAGCCATGAACATTCCCATCAGTATGTTTTCCTTTCTCAGAAATTTCATTTAATTGTTTCTTGGTCAAGTCACCAAAGACCTGCTCCATGTCAAGCTTGCCATGAGAATGATCTGAAAATCCACTATCCCACGAGGTACTAAAAGTGCTGGAACTTTGAGGTAATACCGAATTAAGGTCTTTTTCAGCTACCTCTTTGTTGACTGTGGTAGGCCGAGGATCCATTTGATCCTCCTTTGGTTGAGCCTTCTCATGGTGTTGCTCATGGCTCTCATGTTCCTCTTTGTCCTTCAGCTTTTGCTCCATCTCAGCCAATTTTGTTTGCTGTTGCAACACCTGCTGGACCAATTGAGCAAGGTGACCCTGATCTGAGTCATGCTGCTGCTGTTGTTGCTGATGCCTTAGCAGCTCCTGCTGCTGCAAAATAAGCTGCTGCTGCTGAAGAAGCATCTGCGTTTGAAGCTGCTGCATCTGCTGCTGTTGATTGAGCTGTGCCTGAGCTACAGATACGGAATAACTAGTGGCATAAGCAGACGATGGTACGCTTGTTGGGCTGGGTCTGACTCCTTGAACCAGAGGAGGTGCTGAGGGAGCAGACCCCTGACTAAACGTGTACGGTTGGCTAGCTGATGGGGATGGCGGGGGGTCACTGACACCAGTACTGTAGGGAGGGTAAGAGGAAACTTGACCTCTTCTTTGCTCTGGGTATTGACTTTTGTTTTTATAATCAGTTGAATCCTGTCGAGTAATGCCTGTTGGATAAATCGCCTGTTCTCGACGAGACTGTTCTTGGGGAGGGTTTTGGTTTGTTTGTGTTGGTGTCCATATCTGATCTACCTGCGTTTGCTTGTAAGGCTGAGCTTGCTGAGGACCTTGAACTTGCTTCCCTCCAAAAACGTGTTGTTGTTCTTTTCCATCTTGATGTGGTAATGACTGGCTACTTAAGGGAGCACGAGTTGATGGTAAGGGCTGCGATACTTGCACGTAGGGCCAGCTTCCTGAGGAAGCAGGAAAAGTGTTCTGTTGAGGAGGAAGTCCTCCAGGACTCTGCAGACCAGACGGTTGAGAGGGAAGACTTTCTTTAGGTGGTGTTGGTTGTGATTGAGTAATCTGTGAACGTTGTTTGTCTCCTTGAAAGGGATAGTCAAGTTGGACTGACTGACTACTGGCGTGAAGTGGCCGTTGACCAGGACTATAACCTGTATGAGATTGTTGAGGATGATAGCCTGGTCTGGATACCTCTGATGGGTGGTCAGACAATTGTTGCTGCCACGATGCTCCCGACAACTGACTAATCTGAGACTGACTAATCTGAGACTGACTTTGAGGAGGCTTCACTGGTGCTTGAGATGTTTGTAAATTCTGCGACATTTGCTGCCCCGGGTAAGGTGATTGCTGTGGAAGTACATCTTTTGAAAACTTTTGTTCCTGTATTGGTTGTCGAGACTGATTAGGTTGAAAAGGTTGCAAATATTGTGAATGTGTCTGAGGCTTCTGCGGTTGAAGAGGTTGTACTGGTTGCTGGAAATTCTGTTGGGGCTGTAATGGTGACTGAAATTGTTGCTGTTGAGGAGGCAATTGAGGGGACTGACTTTGCCCTTGAAGAGTTGGTTGAAACTGATGCGGCTGTTGTAAGGAATCCTTGTTCTGTTGTTGTTTGGGGAACTGTTGCTGATGCTGTGGTGGCTGTTGTAACTGTTGCATGGACTGCTGAAATTGCCGTGGAGGCTGTGATAATTGTTGGCCCTGATGTTGTTGTTGTTGTTGTTGAAACTGAGAAGTTTGTTGGGAAGTTCGTGGTGGTTGAGATTGTGATTGAGGCTGGAGTGGATGCTGCATCTGCGGCCTTGCTGGTGGCAAATTTTGAGGCTGAAGGGGCTGTTGAAGTAGTGTTTGGCTTGGTGAAGACTGGCGGTACTGTTGCTGGGAATGTGTTGGTGGTGGTTGTTGTTGTCCCTGGTACAGTTGCTGTGGTTGTTGAAACTGTTGCTGAGGTTGCAACAGTTGCTGGGATTGCAATGGTTGTTGAGGCTGCATGGGTTGCTGAAGCACTGATGGCTGCTGAGGACGCAGAGCTTTCTGAGGCTGCAACGGTTGTTGAGGATGCAGAGGTTCCTGAAGATGCAATGGCTCCTGAGGACGCAGAGGTTGCTGAGGTTGCTGAGGTTGCAGCAGCTGCTGAGGAAGCAGAGGTTGTTGAGGCTGTAATGGTTGATGTGGATGCAGAGTTTGCTGAGGCTGTAACGGCTGCTGAGGATGCACAGGTTGCTGAGGTTGCAATGGCTGCTGTGGATGACGAGATTGCTGAGGCTGCAAAGGTTGTTGAGGTTGTAAATTTTGTGGAGGACGCATGGGTTGTTGAGCTAGCCTGGGAAACTGGAACGGCTGGCTTCGCCAGTTCCGTGAAGGTTGACTTGGTACAGATTGAGGAGTTTGTGACATTGAACTCAGTGGAGTTGGCTGCTGGAACCCTTGGGGTGACCCAGCCTGGCTGGGATACTGTGGTTGGGATGTTGGATGCGGTCCTCTTGGAGACTGATACTGTTGTTGAGGAGTAAACGCCTGCTGGGACGTGGCAGGATTTTGTCCGTGTGGCCAGTTTTGTTGAGCTTGAGTGGGTGGCTGCTGGGTTCTGCTCAACTGTGGGGATCCAGAAATGAGTTTAGCTTGATCATATGATGGTAATCCTTGAACAGCATTTGGGCCTGACACTTGACCAGCTGCAAAATGAGGTTGAGGTGGTCGTGGTATTTGGAGGGGGCCTCCTGGAAGACCAGGCTGAAATCCTGGTTGACTCACTGGTGGGAAGGAAGGTCTGACAGGTACAGGATATGACATCCTTGGTGTTGAATGAATTAGACGCTCAGCAGGCACAGAACCCCTTGGACCAACTTGCGTGAATGGAACTGCATGACGTGGCTGCATGGATGGATGCACAGTAGGTCCAGCGGCTTGTGAAGTAGGTGGCTGAGGGATCCTTTGATCTGGAAAGTTGTACTGAGGTCCAGAATCAGAAAGAGTCCTGGATAACTCACCAGGAACATGCTCTGGAGCTGGTAATCTTGGGTCACCAGATGGAACAGGTGGCCTCATAGGACCTCCAGGTGCAACAGACGGGTAAAATCTTCCATCAGTTGAAAGCGGGGAAGTTGCTCCTGGAAATGTACCTGGAGGGATTGCTCCACCAGGGATCCTTGGGTGAAGAGGAACCCCTTGTGGTGTAGGATTGGGAGTTCCTGGCCTTACGCCAGGGTTACGTATCATTAATCCTCCAGGATACTGACTTGGTGGGGGGCCTGGCACACTAGATGCTGGTGGATGAACAAGGTGATCTGGTTTGGCTGCATCGGGACGAGCAGGTGGTGGTTTGGCTTTCTCTGGAATAAGGACAGTACATCACTTAAATTTACAAGAGTATCATTTAATCATAAATTTGAAGATTATGCTTAAAATGAAAACTAGACATACTGTAATGATTCGATTTAGCACCCTTTTTCCAATAAGCACCCTCTTCCAATAAAGGCCCCACAACAAAAGCACCATTCTAGACATTGACATAGGGTGTACTATTTAGACGAATGATTTACAAGTCTGCTTTCACATCTGAACGTAATATTTAATATTATGGCTATCAGAGCTCCTATTGGCACAGTTCTTGAGTAAAGCATACGTTGGTTTTCATTACAGCGTTTAACCACATTCAGATGTATGTCCCTGGCGCGAAACTGAATCATTACGCTACTTTGTTTCAACACTGCATTGTCAGACCGTCACTTGGTAGACGTAATACGTTGAAACGAAGAGTGAACGAAATGTGTAAAATACACAGTATCCATTGCCTAAATTATAGTCGTCACATACTTTCTCAAAAGTGTCAAATTTGGGAGACAAAGCGGCAAAGTAATTTCCTTTGATGTTTACAAGGTTGTAGCTTATACTATACTTGCTACTTACATAGGTCGCCATTGTTAAAAGGGTTATCGTTTCAGATAATCAATCACAGAAATGGTATACACAGAACATGTATTCACATACAGAGTTGTTCCGCAGGACAAAAATAAGACTCGCAAAAATACTGCACAATGTTTATTTGTTGATCACCTTTGGCCTTTTTCTCCTTTTCCTCGATTTTAGCCATTTCTTTCTTTCGAGTTTCATAGAATTCTTTGAGCTTCTCTTCTAATTTCAAAACAGTCTTCTCCAGGCCCTGGTAGAACCGCAGTCCACGGCTATTCCAAGCAAAAAGAAAACACGTGTCAAATCTAGAATCAGTGGTGAAAGATCCTTGAGGTTTAAAATCGCACTCGGAGAACGGAAACTCAACGCAGGTAGCAAATGGCGCCATAATCAGCGTAAAGTAGGATGTCGGACAACCTTTAAAAGATTGCGGCTCTCAAGAAAGTAAGATAGTAAATGATTTGAACCCACGTGTATCAGTAGTTCGTATACAGTGAAACCTGTATTAAGCGGACACCCTCTTTTAAGTGGATACCAGCTTGAGTCCCTGAATTTTCTTCCCACATTTACTGTAATTAAAAATAAACCTGCAATCAGCGGATACCTCTGTTAAGCGGATGCGGACACCGATATTAAACCATTTTTTGCACAAAACATGACAAAACCTGCAATAAGCGCACACGTCAAGGGCTTTTTACTGAAAGCTCAGCGCAGACTCCTTTATTGTCCAGTGACGTCGTTTTAAAGCTAAGTAGACTATTCCAGATTGATGTATTGACTGACTGGACATTGTGCTATAATCAACTATTATTGCAAAACATATATTAGAACCTGGTTGGCGCGGACACCCTGTATTAAGCGGATACTAGTGAGTGTCCCAAGGGTGTCAGTGTAATACAGGTTTCACTGTAGTGTGATCGTCTGGGTGAGGATTGTTCTAAAAAGAACTGTTATTGGTGACTGACATCTCGACAACCTGAGCAGAAGTTCATTCCAGTAAGTTTCGATCCGTCTACTGCTAGTCCGTCTGTTGGCTTTGCTAATGCCGTGAATCGGTCGTTTGTAAGGTGCCGGCTGGAACCGAAAAATAACTGTCAACGAACTTTATACGAGTCTTACAGCAAATATCATCATGTCTAAACTGACCAATCAGTTTCAAAGGATCAGACTTTCACTAACAAACACTTTTCGTTCGACTCACAAGATGACTTCCGCTCAGGTTGTCGAAACGTCAGTCACCAACAACCGGTTCTTTTCGGAACTATCCTCACCCGGACGATCACACTAGACAAACTTCTCAAGAAGTTGGATTGGCTCAAAACATAAAAGGGCACAAAAGCCTAAAAGCAAGAACAGCTGCACCCTGATGAATTTTCCCATCTGGTGTCAACTTGAAATGCTATTGTACGCGGTATAATTATTTTCCTTCTCAAACACAACTTTCCATTTCTGTTGTTCAAGTTACTGCGCTCTTCAATAACAAGTGAACTCTACTCAAGCAATGGTTCCTTTTTTGCTGCAGTTAGTCACCACTTTAACAGGTCCAAAAGTGGCGTTTCTGGATTGTGATTGGTAGATTTTGATCTATTTTGCTTGTTTATTTTTTCAAAGCTTCATTTAATGTCGTCATGATTATGATTAAAGGCAGGGAAAAACACAGCCGTAACAGCCATTAAACTTCTGGGTTTGTAAGTTATTGAAAGATGCAGTAAAATTACATAGTTTTGCTAAGAACAATTTGTGATAATTCATTACCTCAGCTTTTCTTTCAGTTCCAAAAATGTATCATGGGACAAAACAAATGACTTTACTGCATCATCTCGCCTGCAAGAAGAAACGCTGACTGAGCACAGGTAAAAATAGAATAAACCTCCATCATGTCATGGTGTTGTGCTCCTGGGCAAGGCACTTCCTGTCTCCACTAAGGTCTATAAATGGGTGAAGGGGTATTAGCCAAGAGCACGGGGGTCACCTGAAATGGACTAAGTTTCTGTATAGTGGAACAGGCAGGATTGTTAGTAGATTCTATTGAAACCGCAATAAACTCGGGCACTACTGCCTCAAGCAGCCAAGTCACAGAAATGGAGGTACTGATACTCTAGGAACGGTCAGTGGTGTTTACCGAGGACCACATTCTCCAAAGCAAATTGTTTAAATTGAAAGGAGAATCTGTTGTTACCTTTGAGCTGTTTCTTTCACTGCCTGCCTTGTTGGTGCGTATTTGGCATTTGCTTCAGTCAGAGCTCTGGGAAAAATAAGATTGTACTCTCATTTAAGCTTGCACCCGTAAAGCAAGATAAAAATCCTCACAACAAGGACTGACATGACAGTTTGCCATCATAACAAGATCGATAGGAACACAATTCGGGCTCACTTTAAAATTTTAGGCTGAGCATCCAGGTTGGCTTGAATCAGGGCACATGTGCCATCATGTTTCTTCAGCTGCTCTTCAAAGAAAACCTGACAGATAATCATGTGAGAAATAACATTGGCAAAAGTAACCCGAGCATTCCCAAGAACAAATACAATCTGCAAGGATTATACTAACTGTAAAATACGTCATGCTCGTTTTACATGTAACATTAGGGAGCTTAAGCAAACCACGACGGAAACATCAACGAGAACGTCACCAAACAAAAGGTTTAATAAGTAGAAAAATGGCTCAGCACGTGCGTGTTTAATCGTGACACATTTTTTAACCGTCGTCTACAAAATAACGTGAAATGACCAAGTTCTCCGTATTTGAATGTGAACTGCAACGCCTTTTTTTGCATCTTCTTTTGGAATTGAATGCTGTCGTTACACATTAAGCCTTAGCCAGTTTTTAGACCGATATACGACTTATACAGATCTACACAATTGCGACATTCAAAGGAAAATAAATATATATATTTTTTACCAGGCGTCGTCCCTATTATCTACTGCATTCCGCTGCCACTAAAGTGTGAACATGTTGGACAAAAACATGATCTAGGTGGCTAGCAAATGTTATGTGATTACTAACAAACGTCTGAAGTCTGACTTTACATTTGAAACGTTTTTGCACCTGAAACTGGTAACCAGAAACAAGTTCGGATTACAGTCATGCTTTGCAATGAGTTAACTTTGCTTGAATTTTTAAAGGTCTATTCGAAAGTCAACTTCCTGTGAAAAGTGTTCGCCTATGCACTTCCAAACTGTCTCATAATCATTACTGATATCACCTTTGCAGGTTATGTGGTTGTAACAGTATTGTACACGATTTTGCTGCATCTGTTACTTAAGTGGCCACAAAACACTTACACAAAAAATACACACAAACAAACACTTGCTAAAAATAAAAATAAGCATAACCAGAAGCCTAGTGTTGAGAAGCAGCTGATAATTATTATAATTATTACCATCTTGTTTCCGTCTTCCCTTGTCACAAGTAGTTGTGTGATGTCATCATCTGCCAACTGAACGAACAAATAACAATGTACAGTAAAATTAACATAGGTGTATACGCTGGTTGGTTTTCCAAAAAGGAAAAAAAAAACATGCATTTGGCAAGTAACTTACACGCTATTGCAGTCAAGAATGGTATTTTAATTTATAATTATTCATGTGGAAATGCTTAGCACGACACTCAAAACCTAGGAGTCCGGATCCAAGTTCTAGCAAGGTGGAAACCTGTGTTGCATACCTCACTGTAACTATGCATCTCCACCAACTGCGAGAGTACTGGATATAAACAAAGTGGAAAGGAAACTGGACAAAGTACTGGTAATGGACAAGCAGTCTTACCCAAAGGAAGGAGATGGAATCTGTACACACAGGCAGGGACGGGAGGGGTGGGCTGAGGTCCACAGGTAAACCCTATAAAAGCTGATGAATGCCCACCAGGATATAGGCTCTCCCATCAAGTTCAACGTAAAACCTCCTTGTCACAACCCTTGGAAAAACATGGAGCTTTCCATTCCACCGAAAAACGTTTGAAACAGGGGCAAATGATGTAGAGATTGAATTTACAAGAAAATCCAAGAAATTCTGATAGCAAAATATAATGAATCAACAATGATTTAGATAAACATATACAGGCAAAAACTAACGATAGACAAATCGAACAGATGGCCATGGGTGTAACCGACATAACCAGCATCGCACTGGTCACACTTGAAGTTATACACAACGAAGCTGCAGACTAGTGTTCAACCGGTGTTTACGAGCCGCAAGATTGCCCAGGAGTTCCCAACAAGCGAACCTAAGCCTCAGCTCATTGATCAACAATGCGTTGTGTATAACTTCAAGTGTGACCAGTGCGATGCTGGTTATGTCGGTTACACCCGTGGCCATCTGTTCGTACGCGTTGATGGACATAGAAGCAAGACCTCGTCAATACGCAATCACTATGATAATAGACACGCAGGCAGGATTCCGGATGACCTTCGCAATTGTTTTAGCGTGTTGAAAAAATGCCACAACAAGTTTGATTGTCTCAATAATGAGATGTTACTCATTAAACAATTACGACCGTGTTTAAATGTACAATCAGACTCAGTTCGCGCTGAAGTCTTTGTCTAACTTATGCAAATTAGAAACTCTGAACTCTTTGTTACTCTTGAAATCGCATATTTAACTAGTTTCCCTTGACAATGGCGCCAAGATGCCGCCGAAACGTCGGATTTGTCTATCGTTAGTTTTTGCCTGTATATGCAAAATATAATGGAACAGAAAATTGTGGTATGGAATTTTCGACAAGTTCAGTGCAGATGCATAACTGGAATGGTTATCCTCCTTTCTTAAAATTCCAGAAGCTCCTGTTCAATTTGCTTAAGGAATTCAAACAGGAACTTTTGCTCAAAGGGAAAGCACCCAAAGTTTCACTGTAACCAAGCAACTGAGTATCACGCCCCTTCAAATAATGGGGTATAATACCTAAGGGAAGGAAACCCAGTGGCAAAACCCTCACTCTCGAGGCTGCGTTTTGCATTAAACTAGTTCCTCATTTCAAAAAAGGTCTGATTATGGAAATGGAAATGAAAGGAAGAGTGTGGCAGAAACTTGACAACTGAGGGATCTTGTTTCCAGCCCTATTTCCTCGAGGGGTTAGCGGCATAAGTCAAATACATGCATGCTAAGCCAATGTTACAGACTGCGGAGCTCAGAGCTCAGCACACTCGGAAACCTCTATCTTTACTTGCTGACTGAAGACGCTAACAGGCTGTTTACCTGCTTCCGTAACTCTGCTTCAAACTGTTTCCTCTGGGATTTCATTAGGTCCACCTTAGACTGGAATCACAAAATGCTGACTTTTCAGTGAACTGTATACTAGCAAATAACAGACTCGTAACTTGATATATACAAACGATAAAATTTTCATTTGCATCTGCAGCTCAAGGAGAATTATATTGATTTGAGTCCTTAATGGGAACTAGATGCAGTTTGGGAACTTAAGGTAAGCTGCTGCCTTAATGCAAGAGGGGTGAGGACTCTTATTAACCTAATGGGAAAGATGAAAAGTGATGAAAGAGCTGGAGAGCACCGGGAAGATGTGGGGTGAGATTAAAATGAAATCTTGTAAGCATCAAAGTCCGATCCAGAGCTATGGTGGAAGCACTATACCTCATGAGGGGCAAATGGGAATACATAGGTTGATAGCAAAACTTACAATGAGATCTCTAAGACGTTGAACTGCTCCATCATCAATGGGAGCTGAAATGAAAATAGTACAAATTTATTTTATAAACAAACCCAAAAAACAAAACAGTACATACACCTAAATAGGGAAGAAAGTCCAATAAGATGTACATGCACAACTATTCCCTCTCTAAGCATACATGTCTCAATCAAGCCCATCACATAGAGGCAAAACAAAATTCTCTTTACAGAGTAATTCCGGACAGCAAAGCACATAGCATGGAATTTGTACTGAAAGCTGATGATGAACTTACTGTCTATAATGTTTAGAGATGGTAAAGCAGCTATCAGTCCTTCAGAAGGTCCTGTTAACAAGTCCAAGTTATGTTTGTGCTCCTGGAATACCTTCAACAACTCAGTGTTTGTCTGTGTCTAAAAGAACACAGCCAACATCATCATCATCATCATCATCATCATCATCATCATCATAATTATACTAAATATATTTGCACAATTAAATTACACTTAGGCCTCCTTAGTTTATTTGCTTACTGCCTTCTTGTGTGATTCCTGGCATTGTTCAAGATCTTTCTCAAAATCCTTTCTCTCTGCAGGAGGGGCCATCGGACCTACAAGTTCCTGTAAAAACAAGTTCGTACGAGTAGCATTAATAGTTCTCTTTCCCACATTTAAAACAAAAATGATTATTCAGTAATACACATATAAGTAACATAAAGCCTTTTACGTCCCAGCAGCTTATAGCTTTCAACGTTTTTACAACGTGTTCTGTACATGGGGAGCCTAGGAGTATTGCTACTCCCCTCTGGATGTGATGCTAGTTCATCACAGGTTACTCACCAACATTATCACCAGGGATGGGGACATGTGAGAATAAAGTGTCTTATCAAACACCACACAATGACGCTGGCTGCAGCTTGAACCTTGAACCTGCCCATATTTGGCTCTGGGAGGGGGGGGGGTGACTCCCATATAAAAAGGAAAGGGGTGCTGGTTGGAAATTTTGAAAAGAACCCCCAGGAGGTACCAAGATCATGTTTGTGGGCGTAACTTGAAATTTTTTTGCTTCTAAGAGGTACCAAAGACAAAATAACATATTAACTGATAGTTTCATAAATTTTAATGGCAATAAAGACAATTGCAAGGAATACTTTCCACTTGTAAAGTTGTTTGTAAAAAATCTCCTGTTATATTTTTTCAGCTCTATACCTGAAAGGTACCTCCAAAGTTTCCAATGTAGATCTTTTGAGGCTGAACACCCTGAGAGCTACCAAAACCACCTTTTTAACCCCTAAAATGTACCATGAGTACCCCTGTCCATTTATTTGGAAGTGCCCCCCCCCCCCCAAGGATTGGCCACCATGCTTCCCATAATTTAGTAATAATTAAATCTATGTAAAATAACATTTCATCTGGACAATTATAAACAACCAGTTTCTTTAAAAACCAAACTCACCGTCAGTTCGTTCTCTTTTTGTTTATCCTCCTCCAGCATTTTAGCAAGGGATGTCAAAATATCTTCCACCTTGGAGCCTACCTTTGTCAGTTCTACGGATGAAGAAGACACACCTAGTTACATGTATAAACTTAAACTTTAGGCGAATACTCCACTGTTGGAATAAATTGCTGTAAAATTGATAGGAAAATAGTCAAGAGAAAATGTGATGAAAACAAATTAAAACTATTTCGGTGAGCTGATTTTCAACAATTAATTATTAACAAGAGCAAAATAGTTTGTGATGCTCAGCTTCAACACCAGTAACATGTGCCAGAGCACTAAAAAGAAATGAAGAGATAAAACAAACTGGTCTCAGCCTTGTGAGAAAGTTACATGTAAGCTGTCCTTACCTTCAATGTTATTTTCAACACCTTTCAAAGAGTTGTCATCTTTCGTCAGAGAATCACTCTTCTGCTTGATAACAGCTACAAAAGAAAGAAAAATCAGTTTCACAGGAGAGACTTTTAAAATTCATGTCCCGGCCTGGGTTGTTTGAAAGGTGGATAACACTATCCACCAGATAAATCATTAACCAGCAGATAGCATGGTTTGTTTTGTTAACATTTACCCACTGGATAGCGATTTACCCAGTGGTTAGTGTTATCCAGCCGTCAAACAACTGGGTCCAGGGCAATACTCTTTCACAGTAAATAATCAAGGATTGTTGTTACTATCTAACCTGGAAGGGTGTCATATCCTTCAGGTTCCAGTAAATCATCAATGTGCAGATCTCCTAAGGCTTTGCTGGATATTACATGAAAAACAAAAATTATATTCACATGAATAGATGGTGGAAAGGAACAATCTAAGTGCCATTGAAATGGAAATTCAAATAATTTTCAATTTAAGGTGGCTGGCAACAGTTTCCAGCACTTTCCAGCACATTCCAAGACTTAGATTTTCATGAGCCACTCTTTCTCAGTTGATGCTACAATCAGGGTATTAAAAAACTGCCCAACCATTGCTGAATGCATTGTTATCATTTTCATTCCACAATAAGTTACTATAGCACAGAGCTCGAAAAAAGTGCCGCCCCATTGTCCTGGACAAGTAGATTTTCCTCCTGTGCAAGTAAATTTTCATTCTCACTTGCCCAATGGGCAAAGGATCAGGCAAGTCTTCTGCCAGCTAAATCATTAAAAGAGCAAACCAAGACTTGCCCAGGGCAAGCAAAATTAGAGAGCTACTTGCCCCAAGGGCCCTGTAGCAACAGTATGACCTGTAAAACCAACCTTAATTTTAGCTTTAACTGCTAAAAACTTAAAAACGAGCTTAGTGGTGCAACTTTTGGAAAAGTTTCACAAAGTTCTGTTAACAGCTACCTTAAAGTTCCAAAAAGAAAGGTGGTTCTCAGGGCTGTCATTAATAATTATTTTTGAAGTAGACATCACAAATTTGAAAGTAGGCAATAGGTTACTTTTCTAGTGCCAAAGGTGCTAGCTTCTTAGGGAGTCTTGGGGCATGCTTCCCCAGGAAATTTTGGAAGTTAGATGCTTGGAAATGCCCTTTACAGCATTTTCCAGTCAGTATTTGGGACTAAAGAACAATCAAACCTATGACTATATGTCCATGTTTTATGTTTAACAACCATTCTATACAGTACTTAAAATCTCGAAGGTCTCAAATTTTATAATCTTCCCATGAATTTGGCATAACCCTTTCATTCTGCTGAAGACAAGAGGACCTTGACGTTTTCCCCTGTGCCTCTTCTCCTTCCATAATGCATTGCCTTGTTGATCACAGTTTCATATTCTTTGACTGGTGGTCCACTACTGGAAATATGAATCTAATTTGCCATTGTCGATAAGAGTCCAGACAATGCTGCTCGCGTCAATATGTCACGCAATACCTTTTTCAGCTCGTGCTCTGAAAAATACATTTCCTTTGACATTGGTATTGTGGTAAAAAAACAAATCGAAATGTGGTGCACCTCATGAGTCCACAACATTCTGACCACTGTGATGACACGTATCGTTGTTAATAAGAGTACAGACCATGCTATACCACATTCTATTTGCATTTCTTTCCTCTTTCCTTAAGCTTTTTTTGGCATTTTAGGGCATTGCTCACTCAGCAATGACTACCTCGATTTCTTTGGCGCAGATGCCATTTTGGCACATGTGAAAGCCTGGGATCCAGTTCTGTAAAAAATGTTCCAGGCATTTCATGACCCATCGATCTACTGCTTCCATCATATGTGAGAAAGAAAAACATATTTAATTGAAATACATCTTCACTTTGACTCAGACGTTTGAAACAGATATCATACAATATTTTTGTAGGATCTATTTTAAGTTTCTTGTCAAAAGTAATGGTAAAGTGAGGCAAAAGTAGGCGGCCAAAGATTGGCCAGTAGCCAGCTGCTCAAGTCAGCTACCAGCTTTCACTACCCATACACTGACAAATGTCCTATGCAGACACATTATTTTTTTGGTTCCCACAGTGACTGTTTATGGGAGATTCACTGTTTTGATAATTTATTATTAGTACATGAACAGAGTCTTCTCTTTATTCCTGAGCATACCTTAACAGCTGATTTTTCTGCTCAATAGAACTCACATATCTTCTGAGTAGTTTTGCTTTCTCTTCACTGTAAAGAATAATATTATATTATTTTTTAAGCTAGGAAATAATGCCTGTTAATGATACATGTAATCTTAATTCCAACAGATTATATATTTAGTATTTGACATCTGAGGTCTGTAACTGAGAAGAATATACAGCTGCTTAGAGAAAGGTTGTCCTACAAAAGTATAAACGCAGAGTTACAAGGTTTTACAAGTAGTGTCAATTTACCAATGATTGGTTGAAGTTCACATGTGTTTCTGTAAAACAGAAGGAAAGTCATGATTGTGTGCATTTGTGTTTTGTCCTTCCTTTGCTCTGAAACACAGCTACCACTTCCAGTAATACCTCTCAGCATTACCACATAAAACTTTATGCCTCAGCTTTTCTCAAAAAACTGTTACATGTATGTGCATATGTTTACTGTGAGACACAATATTCAATTAACAATCACAAAAGCACCCACAACTCTGGCACATAAAAAAATTAAAGATTAACCATGTTCCTTTTTTTGTATTCTTTTGCACAAATGTTTGACAAATACATGTATAGCTGAAGGAGAGTGGAGAGAAGAATAATTTCTGACCTGTACAGGGATGAATCAGTGTGAGCCTCCATAGGTATGAGTCTTTGGAAAATATCTGGCCCAGCCACACTTGGGTCACATGCCTGGAATGGAATGGGCTTGACAAGAGGTGCAGCTGTCAATACAAATAGTACAGTAACTTGCATAATCAGCTAAGAGCTAATCATATTAAGACAATATCGTGATAAATTTAAGCCAGAGTTCATATTGATTTACGTGTATGCTATAGTGCTAGTGTGCATCATCATGTTATGATAATTATACGCTGGACATTTAGACGGCAAGAAAGAAGTGTGAGAGTTTCTAGCTTCTTGAGCTTCTTAACTGGCTATGCTATAAATTTAGCCTGTTGGTCCAGAAAATAATTATTTCCTAGCTTGCACAATCAGACATCCCTCCTCGTATGCTCCATCCTTCCATTACTCAAGGAACATCCCTGATTTGACTGAAAACCTATGAAGTGCCTCTTCATGGTTACTGCACGCACAATTTAAGTAGCTTTTATCTTAATCTACATGTACTAAGCACTGAATTCAGTGGAAAAGCAGATGAATTGACAACAATTTCAATATATGTAGTTCCTTGAAAGTGCACTCACCTTTAATTTCTGGTAAGGTATCAAGTTCTGGTACAACTTCATGGTAAATAAAGTCATTGTCCTTAACTGCACCCTGTAACCTGTGAGTAACAACAATACATGTACATCAGAGACACACCTGAGGCTCTAAATTAATTTATGCCAACAAGTTAAGTCTGTCTGAAGGGAAAAGCTGAGTGGCAATAACACAATTGACATGTCCTTTAAGAACAGTGTATGTATCAGAGATTTTAAAAAACCTACAGCAGGCAGCTATTAGCACAGAACAGAACCGAAAAGAACTGACCACAGAGCAGCACTGCAATGAACAGACTAGCAGAGTAGAGTAGAGTAGAGTAGAGTAGAGCAGAGCAGAGCAGAGCAGAGCAGAGCAGAGCAGAGCAGAGCAGAGCAGAGCAGAGCAGAGCAGAGCAGAGCAGAGCAGAGCAGAGCAGAGCAGAGCAGAGCAGAGCAGAGCAGAGCAGAGCAGAGCAGAGCAGAGCAGAGCAGAGCAGAGCAGAGCAGAGCAGAGCAGAGCAGAGCAGAGCAGAGCAGAGCAGAGCAGAGCAGAGCAGAGCAAAGCAGAGTAGAGTAGAGTAGAGTAGAGCAGAGTAGAGCAGTGTCCAATTTTCCAGAAAACGTTTTTGAGACTCTTTTTGACAGCAACTTATTGAATAACATTCCTGCCCTTAGACCTACCACTGTACTTTACAGGAGTTTAGAAGGAGGCAGAAAGAGGAAGTTGCTTGGACAGTGTACTTACTTGTTACTCACAACATCAACAAGAAACTGTAACAACTCCAGAGTTTTTTCTGGTTGTCCCTTCAAAAGAATGAAAAATGCAATTCAAACTTTTTATACTAGTTTACCAGTCAGAGTAAATAATACAACAAGTACTGTGAACACAAATCTTCAAATAAATTTACATGTATGTTGCATTGTCAAATTTAAACTAGAAGAACTCATGAAAAAGCTCAAGCTTGGTTTCTATCAAATAAAGTCCATAAACAAAAACATGTTTACTTAATAAACAATTTAAAAAGGGTATTAGACCTTTATTAATTAACTCTCAAGTACCAGTAGATATACCTGTACCAGTCTGCCAGTTTCAAAGTAGTAAGACATATTTGCGAGATTATTCAACAATCAATATTAACAATGAATGTTGAATAATACACACATGCATAGGCAATACAGTTATCATTACCTTGGATGCCTTCTGTGCCTCTGTTATCTTTTGGGATGCTGCTTTTAGATACGTAACCTAAAATGAAGAAGTCAACAAATTAATGTTATTCTTCAGTCACATTCAACATCATTAACAAGTACCATGATGATCTTTCATGTTTAAAATTGTTGTTAACAATAAAATTTACGTTGTGATTAATTTTACATTCTAGTTCTATTTTTGGCACATTACAAAACATTTAGTTTTTAAACAACATCCAATAAGTGGCAAACCTGCATTAAGCTATCATTTGGCTATTTCCTGAGAGTGCAGGTTCACTGTAAGATTATTGTTACTCTTGTTGCTATCAATACTGTGTCATTGCAAGGAAGAGTTGTGGAATCTTACATCAGATAAACAATAATAATTATTATAAAATACAGTCTCTTGAGAATCACTGAGCACATTGTCAGTGAAAATTGTTACCTTTTCACCAAACTTCTGACTTTCATCTGCATTATTTGACATGTATATCTGTAGGGCAAGAGTTAAAAATTATTAAGAACATTATGTAGACTAGAAATTAATTAAAAATTAAAATAGAGCAAAATTTTGCCAAAAAACATTCAGACATTATCACATTCAAAGTTGTTACACCAAATTCTTTGATGAAAGAAAATGGTGTTGTGAACAGTATTTTTGGTTAGTTATTGAGTTTGGCATGGGCATTGTTCAGTCTCTTTTTCATCTTTTGTGTATTACATCATTTAGTTATTATCAAATCATCCACAACAGCAATAATAATAATAATAATAATAATAATAATAATAATAATAATAGATTTGTATAGCGCCATATCCATGGCTCATGGCGCTTTACAGTAAAAAATGTTATTAAAAATAAAATTTACATTAAAAATTTACATCAGTGATAAAAAATTACTAACAAATAAAATAGCTAAGCTGTAAAAATGAAAGTAAAACTAGGAATCATTAAAACCTTTAAATAAAAACTGACTAACTTAACTAAGTGACTGACTAACTAACTAGCTAAACTATCTAATCTACTAATTAACTAACTAACCAAAAGTCTAGTTATAAAATTATAACTACCAGAGCTCTTGTTATCATACATACATATGCAACAGCAAGATATTGACAGCACTTGATCTTTAAATTCTTCGTCCAAATCTATTGAAATAAATAGTGGTATTAGAAAGTGTGCTACTGCTGTATTTCTTTGTCTGGCACTCGGATTCGTCTACCACAAGTGCTTGCTTTCTATAGAACTACTTAATAACTGTTGTGGTTAATGTTGATCCTTAGCACCAAATTAAGCACTGAAATTCCACTTCTCAATTAACTGTTTTTGATATACATACCGGTAGTACAAGTGTATTTGTCTTGGAAGTCTAATTAATTTACATGTCATGTACATGTACACAAGTATATGCATGGCACAATAAATGAAAGCCACTTGTCATAATGACTGTATTTTACAAATCCACTAAATAATATGAGATTGGTTTCCCAGTTGTTTTTTAGTTTATTTGCTGGCAAAACATGAGGGGTTGAGCAAAGCCTTCAACAGGAAAATGGAAACTTTGAGCTGAAAAATTAAAGATACATGATGAGTACATGTATGTAGTAGAAAGTATAAAAAGAAACTATCAGAAACCTAGAATTAATATGTCTCTCCCAGTTCACCTTAGTTTGTAGTGTCCAAATATAAAACAACAGGGATCCATATTGACATTAAGTTTTTTTCACCATGTTGTCAGCCAGGCAAGTATGCCACATGACATACTTGCCCTGTCCTTACTTGTCCTTACCACTTTTAAGTTGTCTCAGACGACTGAACAACTGCAAATATACGGATCCCCAACTCAATAAGACTACAGTACATGCACTCATTTTCTTTGAACAATAGTGAACTCAGCTGCTCCTTAATGACTGACTACTTACAAGTAGTCTACACAGTTTTGTAAGCTATAACAAATACGTGTACCTAAACTACACATGACTATTGTTAGTAACAGTAATCAGTGTTTCAGCCAGAAAATTTTACTTGAGGGCCAAATTGGCCCCTGAAGTTTGTTTTTAGGGGCCAATTTTTTAGGAAAGGGGCCAATAAATTGAAAGCTACAGAAGGAAAAAATGCATCAGGGTATCAAGAAAAATAAAGCAGCTTATTAGGATCTATGATAAACTTTAATAGTAAGTGCTTTTTGAAGCGTTTCTACTCTATAAAGTTTCTTTCGAATCAGATACCAGTATGAAGGATCCGTGCATTACAAGAGCACAATCTTTAGGCGTACATGACGTAGTCAATGATCAAGGGTTTGCAATGCATTATAGGGCGTTTTTTAACACGGTCAGCCATTTGGAAGTTTTCTGATGTGAGAGAATCATTACAGCAAACAGCACAGCAAAGCAAAAGGACGGATTGGCTTCTTTTCTTATGTTGAATGTTTTAGAATGTTGAATGTTGAATGTTTTCAATATGATTTTCTAGAAGGACATTATGTGTGACAAAATAACCGTTGTTGATCGTCAACACAGAGAAATGTAGTCGCCATTATGGGGACTAAACCTGAATTTTTGGTCTCCAAGGATGAAATGTTAGTTGCATTGGCAACTGATACAGTCGCAATTTCGAGCCCTGGGATGGTTTTTAAAATACTATACCTGTGTTAAGCCTGCAGCCTTGTAAAAAGAAAGGGCCAAATTGGCCCTTTTTCGTTTTTCTGGGGGCCATCTCTGATTCCAACGCAGGATTCCCGCAATGGCACAGTCTGGCGGAAACACTGGTAATAATATTGCACCAGGATAGAGTTGCTGGACCCACAAAAGGTCCTCCCAAAAATCTCTATAAAATGTATGTACCTTGGCTTTCCTTGAACCCATAAATGATGGGCCTTGAGTATCCAAAAACTGCAGAGCCTGTCTATAGTAATCATGTACCTGCACAGAAAAGAAAAGAAAATCAAGGTGAAGGGAAAAATCTTGTGTAAAGTTCCTGTTTCTTACAGTTTTAAGAAGAGATATTCATTTTCTACACAGTCCACTGTTTTTTGGCAAAGACCTCTTGATCTTTGGTCATCACATTGGGTGCTGATTAGACAAAAGTACCTGATATAGTACATGTACCTGCATACTTATTCTTGCTATGAGTGAATCCTTGCGTGAATCTAAAATTGACTTCTCCAATAAACACTCCTGAGCTTGACCCTACAAAACATAAAAGATATGCAGATTGAACAATGAAAATACAAACTTGTAAGACAATAAATTAAGGCATTAACTAATAGCCTTATAGTCAAATTTCTAACTTAACTTGAAACAAATCTGTAAATAAATGCTCTTCAGGTATTTTTTATGGGGACAACAAACCACTGAACACGCACAGCTCAAAATTAAGTACATGTCGTAAACCACCTTCTCCTGAGAAATTAGATTATTGCAAAGTGAGATAAGATTCTCCATCACTTTCAATTCATTCACACATACCATGCAAATTCAATGTGCAGATTATGATGTTATGAATAAAAATTTGTAAATTGTTGCAAAAAAGTCAGTAAACCAACACCAGAATCTTTGAACTGTACAACTTTACATTCTAGATGCCAACCTGAGACAAACAGGTCATGAGATATTGTTTCCTTGCAAGACAGTCAGTTAAACAATGATTTACTAATTCAGTGAGTGAAATCTTCTGTTGCTCAAGATACAATATTTGTATCTTGAGACATGATCCACATACAGTCATCAAAAAAGGAGAGACTTGCAGCTTCACAAAAAGAGTGTTTGGCAATTCACTTGGCAGTCCTGTGCATGGTACATGTGCATGCAAAAGTACCATCAAAGACGGCTTATCCCCTAAATAAATGTACACCAAAATCAAGAGTGAAGTAATATTTGCAACCAAGTAATAATTGCTTACCAACATCACATTGGTGTACAATTGAAGTAAACCACCAGCCATGTCAAAAAATGCATCACTAGCAAAATTATCCTGGAAATAAAATGGCATTCAATTAACAGTACACATGTAGGTTAGTCAATAAAAACATTCTGATCTTAATGAGGATAACAAACAATCAAAAAGCCACAAGATAAAAGAAATGCTTGTTATAAACAGCTTAGACTTACAATAAAATGTTCAACTTTACAGAAAGAGCCAACCTACAAATTAAACAATAAATTGGCTTCAGGAAATGTTTTATGATTGACCTCTTAAAAGGACACTCAAGTGGTACTAAGAAGAAATTCTGCATTCATTACTTACTACTAACTATTTCCAGTCAGAAAATTTACTAGGCCATGATTAAAATAGAACATAAACATTAAAATAATGGTCATAACAATCAACGATAAATCATCAGCTATTTTCCCTTGCTAGAATCAGTGTAAAGATATGGAACAGTATCCCCATAGAACTCCGTGAGTTGAGGAACACACCCGTCAAACAAGAAGTGAGTAAAGAATTCTTGCAAATTCTCGAAAACGAGGTGCAAATGTTGATATGCGCTATAGAAATCTCTCACTCCTTAATTAGTAATCACTTCTTAATTAGGTATTTAATTAATACTCGCTCTTTAATTAGTATTAGTAAAGGTCCTTTTCCCATTTCTTTCTTGATTATTACCGTTAACTCACTCTACTGAACTATGTCAACCATGTTTCGCTAATTAATTTCTATGTCATATGTTTAATTTTGTTTATGTTCTCAAATTTCTTTAATTTCCCTTTTTTTTCTCTTATTCTCTTTTTTAATTTAAGTAGATAATACTCTTAAAGTTAGCTGTAATGGTAGCTTGCCGAGGATGGCTTTGATAGCTGTGAGCTACTGAGGCTTATAAACCTATTATATACCCAGCAATAAAAGCTACTTAGTAATGCTTGAAGATGAGTAAGTCCATTTAGAAAGACCTTAGGACGTCCATACTGCTATATAGTCTGTAGCCAACGTTAAGCCACAAGTGACACTTGGGTAATTTCCCGAACTTCCTAGCGTGCATTCCCAAAAACACGTGTGTTTTGCAAAAACATGATGTGAACGTCAGATTTAGAGCAGTCAAAGTTGTCTTGCTAGTTTTGCTCTGAAATGGAGCACTTTCCTTAGATTCCTTTAGATTTCAACCAGTCACTGGACAGAGGTAATTTGTAGCTCAATTTCATTCTGTTTTTATTGTGCCTTCATAAGATTTTCATGTATTTCATCAAAACAAGCCGACTCTCAAACAGTTCATTTTCTCATCGATTTCTTTGTCATGTATTACTTCCTAGTTTTACACTTCTTTCTGTAACCTGCTGAGGATATTAAAAGGAAGTTGTAATTCTGCCAGCATTGTGATACTGAATTGCTTGGATTGCATTTGGACCTATTTATCGTGTGAAAGGTCACCAGTAACAAAGTTTTATGGCTTCAACTCCCCCTAAGGGCAAACTACATGTAATCCTTGTCAAGAACTCATTTGTCTTCACAGCCCGCAGGTCAAGACTCCATGAGCTTTGAGATAGCACTGCCTTTTTCTGTTTTTACATGGGGTCCTGGACTCTTTTACAGATTATCCCTTTTTCTTTTTCTTTTTTTTCTTTTTTTTATTTATTTATTTAATACTTAATTTTTTTATTTAATTTTTTTAATTTTTGGGGGAATTTGTTATTCTGTGTTTACATGTAATTATTTTAGAACCATGAATTGTAATTACATGTAGTTACTAAACTATGCCTTAATGTGCATGAAATAGATGTGAATGACAGTAAAATTTTTAAGTAAAGAATAGCTGATAAAATATCATAACAGCCAAATATACAGAAAACCCTATACCTTGAGGTGCTGAAAAATACCAGCTGCAGCTTGGAAATGAGTGCAGGCCACCTTCATTCCCTGCAAAGCAATAACTTGTGATGAAGACATAATCCCTGCTATATCTTATTAACCAAGTGTTAGGACAATTTTTACTGTTGCTATTACTAGCCAGCCCTCTGAACTAACTTGATAATGTCCTAATAAACAAATTTTAATATTAAATAATAGTTACAGTGCTATAGGTCATATTTACTATACAGAGAACAGTTTTTTAAAGTTTTTTTAATGACATTTTTAATGATTTTTCTATATAATTGTTGTATTAATAATCAATATCTGGTAACATTGTACCTTGCAACATTTTCAATGCAAATGTTTGTTGCAGAAGCACATGGTGGATATTCTAACTTCCTTCAAAACACATGCAACACCATCTTTTTAATTTTTTTTACGTTGCATTAAAAGTTCCTGGCTGTATACGGTATATACTTATTAAAAATAATTGCACACATTTGAAGTTGCTACTTTCTTGACATTGTTACATTCAGAAGGTTGCAACCTTTAAGATCTGCTAACAAACATGTAACTTTATAGCTTCTTTCAGGGGTTCACTGCTTTTGAGTGGTCATTTCAGGGGTTCACTGCTTTTGAGTGGTCAATTTGGCCACATATCATTGAATAACCACTCTGATAAAAACTACTGTACTGTAATCATATTTACATTTTACATGCAAACAATTTACCTCTTCTGCTGTTCTGTCTTCTTGACAGCCAAGCTGGGAGTGCAGGGCAGCTGGAAAGAAAGGTTGCCTGCAGTTTACTTTCAATTATGAGAAATAACATAATTGTTGGTCATTTAAATGTTATTTCAATTTTTGATGAATTGCTCTTCACACTGTGTGGTTACAGGCTTAAAATTAATGTACTGATCATAGGAAACAATCACAGGATTTATGATGACCTACATACTGTAAACACCAATTTGACTCACCTAAATTATGAAGTATTGCTCCTTGTTCAAATTTTATGTCACATAATGATATTGGTTCTTCAGAATAGAGATCAGTCCTTTAGGAACAAGAAAAAACTTTCAACATGTAGCAGTGAATGCAATTAAATCCGCAAGTGTATGTGAATGCAAAGTTTAGTTATAGATAGCTACAGGTGTGGTTTAAACAAAATCTAGTTACTTTTTGTTTAAATTTTTTTTAAATGGTTTCCTTGTTTTTTTTTTTCTTACTTTTGCTACCATTATGATAATGATAAACAAAGACAAATAAAAATAAAACTGTCCTGAAAATATTTTTAATACAGTAACAAATTATTTAAACCACAACTCTTGGTATTTAGGATTACATGATAAGTCAAATAATTATCACTATCATTGTTGCATTTTGATTGGCTCTTACTTATGGTCAATTGAAAGACAGACACAGGCCTCATTAACATTTTTTTGTTTTCTATTAAGTAAAACAAATGTAACCCATTTTGCCATGCATCTGTTCAGTAAGTGATCACAAGACATCAAAAAAGGTAAGAATATTAGTGACATACTTGGTTATCACCTTGTGTGCCACCTTTTTGTTCTTACCAAATTTTAATGTCTTCTGTGATCAGCAATTATTACTGAACAGATCATTAAATTGACCAAAAGCCCAGGGTCAAACAGTTTGTTTGTATATCCTACAACTACTGATAGAAACAGACTTTCTGAACTGAACAAATACTTGTTTCCTTGAAATGTACAGCAGATATAATTATATACTGGAACAAGTGATGCCAACTAGCTATCAAGGTATCTCTGTGCCCATACAGGTGGCACCTACTGTAAATCTGATCTGCATGTAAATTACTTTTTATCAATAGTGATAGACTTGTACTTTGTAGAAAACATCTAGACATACCATGTGAACTGCACACTGACTGCTCCTCCCTCACCCAATGGGAACCTTGACTGAAGGAATTGTAGTTGAGCATAGTATCGCCGAAGAGTGCTGCACCCAGAGTGATCATGTGATGGGCGCTGAGAAACCTGTCCAAGTTCCAAAAAAAGTTATTCAATAATACAGATACCAGCAAGAACAATTTTAATACAGTTGAACCCTGCTAATTCAAACTCTCAGGGGAAATTAAAAAATAGCTTGAAATAGCAGGAGGTCAAAATAACCCGTGGTAAATGACTGAAGGGTAAATCCAGGGGAAATGGTTTGAGCTCAAAATTATAACAGGGAATCCAAAATAGCCATGTTCAAATTAGTGGGGTCAATTTGTATTTATATGGTAACTCCATAATTTACAAAATGAAACTTTGCAGATGCTTTGACAGCAACAGAGCATACTAGATAGTCTTCATTGTTTTATATGCAGAGTATGGTCAATTAAAAAATACAGCATTGTCAGATTGTCAAGCTTAAGCAACAAGACAAAGAGGCACAGAATGATGTAGTATGGGTTGAAAAAAGAAAGCCATGGAATGTCCTAAATAATTTGTATGTTTTCTTTTCTTTCAAACAAGAGAGATACAAACTAGTGGATGAGGATTTCATATACACTAATGCACATACCAATTAATCGCCAGACTACTTACAGTCTTGTCAACAAGGCTTAACACTTTCATTCAAAAATGCTATTGAAATACTTCTATCCCAAAAGCATATGCTTTCAACCACATGTAGATTTTACATTGTAAACAGAGTTAACTATGCATACTCTGAAAAATCATCATGAGTCACTCTGTTATAGCTGCTTCAGTTTCAGCCATTTATTAAATTCTCTGATGCTATTAAACTGGAGTTACAGAGAACTAATATTTTATTTACAGGTATAATTGCAAACAAATTGAAAATTAGGGCTCATCAGTAATTTTCAACCCTACCAAACTTTGTCAAGCTTTGCCAATATCCTTCAAAAGTGCTGTTATCCAGCCTCAAGAAGGCCAAATTTTGGTCAAACATCAAAACTGGTCACTAGTAAGATCTGTCTGTTAATTTTAAGGAAAATGTTGATTGAGTTGTTTTGCCACAAACAGAAGCTGTTTAATTGAATGTATGTGGACATAAATTTTTTCAGCTAGCAATTTATTTGTTGAACTTCAAGTACAGACACCTTCACCAAAAGGAATATTTTGGAGAGACAAGTTTTGGCTTGATTTCTGATAGGCCCACACAAATTTTGTCAGCCCAGTGCAAATGAGCCCTTACACGAGATAAATGTTCAGCACTTCACAAGCATGGGACAAAGGAAAATCTGAGTCCCCGATATGACCTCACTGAGCCATGGAGATTCATGCTGAGCTAGGCCATCTACTGCATTCAGATACAGCATGTGACATGCATCCTACATAGTGCTACATGTAGGATCCAATCAGCAAATTATATTGAACATTTTCTGTTTGGAGATACATGTATATATTAATGAAACATGGCTATTTTTAAGCTTGGTGAATAATGTGAAAAATGAATTGTTCAATATGTTGTGAACAAGCATGCAACAAACAAAAAAAATTTTAGCCTGTCACAATACAAGGGGACCACCTGGAACAGAAACAGGAAAAAACAGTCAGGTAGAAGTAGTTTGCATCTAGATCACATGCATTTTATTTGTGTGACAAGGATTTCATTGAGGAGGTATCAATAATATTTCGATCAAATACTTCATGGGAAATGAAATGGCAGGTATATTTTGCAGGGTGCAGGGTGCAGGTTGAAATTTAATTATAACTAGAAAACCACTGGCACTTAAAAGAAACGTACCAGCGGTAGACTTACTGTGACTGTTACATGACGCTGTTTACAATCGCTCCGAACGGTGGCTTCCATCTAAGTGCCAAACCAGCCAAAGTGATGGGAGGAGAGTATATTCCTATGATTTTAAGCCTTCAATGAATTATTGTTTTTGAAGAAACATCTGAAATATCATGAGAAATATCTGCTGAATTTGGTTTCTTCCCTGTGAGTACCAAAATGAAAGCACACTGAGCTTGTGCTAGTATATTCCGTCGGTTTAAATCTTATATTATTTCATTTCTTTATTTATTTGCTTCATTTGTGATGGCAGTCTTCTGCTCTTGAGGAAAGACCCGACCCAAATCTGGAATCGATGGAAACGTCCGTGGAGCGGCCATCCAGATGGCTTTGAAGAGATTTCACTGGTTTCAGCGTGTCAATCAATAAGTACTTATGGCAGATCGATCGTGTTTTCTGCTATGTGAAAGACGCAAACTACTTTATGTAAGAATCCCTGACCAGCATATGGGTTATTAATTATTTTTAGTGCCAGCAGTTTTCCAGTTATAATTAAATTTCAACCTGCAACCTGCAACCTGCAAAATATACCTGTCGGAAATGAAACATTACCAAAAAGAAACGAAAAAGAAACTGAACCTGCTGTCACTTGAACAAAGAAGAGCTTTAGTGGAAGTTTTATTCTTTTACAAGGCACTAAATGGCATAATAATTTATTGACATTGATGTTCAACCTTATGTTGAGTACTATTCAGAACATGACCATCCCTGATTCTCTCAGATTTGACTAGAACTAATGTGCTAAAATTCTCATCTTTTCATAGAATTGTAGATAAATGGAATGAACTGCCATTGGATACTCACTGTGAATCCAATCTGAGAGCTTTGAGGCAAAAGCTTGGAAATTCTTAATGTCATAATTTAATGTGAGAGGGTGAGGGGATTTTTTTCCCTTTTGGTGGTCTGCTTTTATATGGGGTTTTCACTCCGTTACCTTCCATATGGCTTATATTTATTCTTTTTTGTAGTCATTAAACCGTAATAAATAAAAATAATAAACAAAACTTATCTGGATATAACACTATACATGTATGTCTCAAAAGAGCTTCAAAAAATATATTGTTCATTAAGTGATGGACACAGGCTGATAGCAATAATATTATTGCGAAAATGATGCGTGATGAAGTTTTGTTACCAAGGACATTTACTTTATTTGAAACTTCAACATTTTATTGATAAGCTAATTAATTTGACCAGTGTAAAGTGTACCGACACTTTACACAAATATATATTACATCAATCTCTTTGCATTCTAAGATACCCAGCTCATTGAATTTAATCAGAATAAAGACAGAGACGAAAACGTCTCTAAAGACAGAGACGAAAACGAAAACTACCAGAGCGTTTAAAACAACTCATTGGAATGACAGATAAGCACTCAACGGATGAAGCTCTTATGACGCGCATACAGTTTGACATTCTATACTGGGTACATACACACACAGCTTTGTCTCGCTTTGTATCTACTTTACAAGGATCAAATGTGGAGAGAAAATCTTACCCAAACACTGATGTATCAAAGAATGTGAAAACTAGATGATCTAAATAAACTTACCGTTCGAAGTTGTTCCAATTGAGAGCATTCGTTCTTGTACGAGTCGGCATCCTCGTTGTAGTGCTCTCGGATATACTGAAAATAAGTCCAAATTCAGAGCATTCAGGCCAAAGAATTTGGCTATAAATGAATTCAATACGCTTCTCTTTCTTTACCGTTTTTAGTGAAGGGGTAAATTCTGTAGGAAATGTTTCTTTTAAGTCCACATTTAGCATCGAAGATCGAGGACATCCCTCCATTTTGGTGACGTCATTGTCTGAAGAAGAGCCCGCAATATTTAAAAAATAGTACAGCGGAAGATTATGAAAGGTTGGTTAGGTACGTCATGTATCGTCATGGATCGTCATGTATGGAAACATACCAGAGGACTTCTCCACATGTTTAGCCTGAGTGTACCCGGATTTTGCCCTAGCTGGAATACACGCACTATTACAGGTGCTACAAATATGATTCTCATATTGCTCAGTACGTCCGGCTGTAGCTCTGTTACTTGTACCATGCCATAGAAAATCAGAGTACAGGAAAACCGGTATTACCGTATTTCTCTGTCCCCCATCCGCCCTTCGCACCATGCGTTGCTCGTGGCTTGGTATAAAACTATCATGCAACGTTTTCGAGTGGTACATACATAAAACGGCATTTGTCCGCGGACATTGTCTGTTCCGAAAAACGAACATATCTGTTTCGAGAAGCAAACAGTTTTCCAAGGACAAATATCAGAGCATATTTTCGCGCCCAATGTAGGCTATCGTGTTTATTATCCTTGAAATATTTTTCGGAACACGCGCATCTTTGAAAATTGGGGAAAATCACTCGGGTATTCCCCAGTTTTAGCTGAGTAATATTCAGCCACGTGACAAGTATAGACCAATCGCGCGCGAGAGAAAATATTTAAAAACTAGACCATTGGATTATGCAGTTGGTTTCGTTGGTTTAGCCATCATGGCTTATGACTTTGATACCATCCTGAGGGGTCCTCGGGATTTTCGGTTTTGCGGATTTGGCCAATTTTTGGTTCGGGGTTTCGGTTTTCGCGCTTAAAAACTGCGGCTTTTCGGTTTTGGTGGCTTGCGCGGTTGCGGGTCTTCTCCAATTTAGTCTTTGGTTTTCGGTTTTTGTCAATTAACAATAAAGGCGGTTTCTCGAATATTTCTGTCCAATGCATATTAAGGTTTTTCTGGTTTTGCCAAGGAAGTTACAACCTGCAGTCGCGCTAAGACTATAATTCCAAGGGCCTCTTATAAAGCTTTCTACCCAGACTTTCTTTTAGAGGAATGCATGAGAAAACCCAGTCTCTTTAGCAGCCGTTATTTCGGTGGTAACGGCTGCGATACAGAGTATAAAAAGCTAAAAATGTGGGCTTTAAACTTAGACCGTGGACCATCGAGTTTCTATAACTCAATTGCGATTTAACATTGTGCTCACAGCGAAGGAGAGACTGTTTGTTTGGTTGTAATTAAAAGTTCGAAGTTTGGTTGTAAAATACTGCTGCCGTTGTGCCGCTAAACAAATGAAAATTCTGACAATGGCAGAATAGCATAAAGTGTTGCATAACTATTTTCTACCAGGTTGGGTGTAATACTGATCGCTCGCGAGTGCCGTACTGCGGAAAATTCCCTGCTAGAGCTAGGTCATAGCAGAACGGTCCGAGCGCAGCGAGGTCCGTACGAAAACGACCGAGGCCGCGAGGACTAATACACAGTACAGCTCACGCAAGCTAGTTTAATACAGTAAGTACTTTATTATATGGTACTCGGACCAAAATACATGGCTTATGACCGTTTCCATGGAAACAATCTGTATATAGCAAAATCCTGACCAAGGAAGAAGCAATCACAAACGCTGGGACTTACCTCCAGACTACCTTGCCATGCAATAAATGCGGGTCATTGAATATTGACCAAGTTCTTTTCACGGAGTGCAAAGTCCATAAACACGCCAAAAAAAACACAAATGCCTAGCCATTTTACGGCCAATACCTAGCCATCTTAACCGAACAAGCTTGGTTAAAAAGGATTTATAACTTATAAGTATTTACCGGCATAGGGTCGGTCCGTAAAGTGAAAAACTGTCTCCTTTTATGAATTGAGTCAGCGAAATTTTTCCCATGAGATGAGGTCGTCTTGGTCTTTCACAGATGAAATGACGTGAAATTTTGCCAACATACTCCAAGACTCCAAAAAGTATTAAATATTATTAAGAACTGAATCATTGGATGATGCCGAAATTCAAGAGTTTTTATTGGCTTAGTCATCATGGTATATTTGATCACGTGACGCGATAGTGTTCATCCGTGGAGAGACATTATCAGCCCTTATAGTTCACCACTAAATTTTCTTCGATTCTTATTGGTTTAAGTTGATCACGTGACGCGATAGTGTTCATCCGCGGAGAGACACTCAACCCATAGTGCCTATCCGAGGAAAATACCCGGATGGAGAAGTACTCGTCCGTGAAAATAATCTATAAACAAGCGGGCTTACAGAAAATAAACAATTGAATTTGTATTAAGAATGTTTTTGTTTGTTTTCTTTTTCAAATTTTACATTTAGCTTTCACGGCTCTCACCTAAAAAAGTTGAAAATTATAATTCAATATGATTTTGGAACTGGCGCACGGAAGAAAATTTAGTGGTGAGCAATAAAGACAACAAGGTGTTCATGTGAAAGTGAAGAATGATCATCGCAGTAAATTCCGAAAAAAATCAGGGCTTCAACGTTGAAACCTTGATTTTTTTTCGGGCTTCTTCTTTCCAATTGCTTAAATTGGAAAATTTACTGCGATGATCATTCTTCACTTTCATCTACAACCGCGGTTCAAATATGAATTATTTCATATATTCTTCACAAGGTGTTTATGTCTCGAAACTATCGGTCTGATAGTTGCCCCTTGCAAATATGATGTTCTTAAAACTAGCACAAATATTTGTTTTAAGAACATCAAATTTCCGCGGTGCGTACGCGTAATTTTTTGGGCATTTTTATTCTCAGCGGAGCTCCGGCGGCCCGAAGGACCACTAAGCGGAGCCCCATACTCATATAGGAAAGAAAAGGAAACCCATGAGTTGTTTTTCCCATGGTTATCATGGCTAGCGGTATTGCTTGTGGGCGCGTACGCACGACGACGACGGAGTCGCGCAACATGGCGGCCATACTCCAAATAAAGAGACATGCAGCTTTGGTTTACCGTGTATTTCTTTGATATTGGACATCCATAAGAAATAACACGCAAACTGCGGTGATAAACATGGCAATAAAACGCATGTTAAAAAACAAAGTTCATTTAATTGACGTTTCGTATGTTTCAACATACATCTTCAGAAGTGACCGTTAGGAATAGAAGTAACAACTAAATTTCAATTTAAAATAAGTAACTAATTAACAATTACAATGACAGAAGTTGAGAAAAAATTGCATATAAACAATGCAAACTAATAAAGATGAAGCTTTTCGCTGCTTACATTATCATTTAGGGTGGGTTTTAATTCCCTTATGAGCAGAGTCTCTTTTATCTTGCAATGTGTATCTGTCCGACCTTTTGCTAATATATCAAAGTGGTCCCATTTGAAGTTGTGACCAGCTGACGTGACGTGGTCTGCAATAGCAGAAGCATGACAGCTACTTGTGATCAATTTAACATGTTCAGTTTTTCTGTCATGCAATCTACGTTTTGTTTTTCCAATGTAGAAATCCTGGCAAGTCCCAACAACTAGCCTTATACACAACTTTTGACAGTTGGGAACGGTTGATCCTATCTTTGTAGGGAAATAAAGACTTGATACGATAAGCGCTTTGGAAAATAGCCCTAAGATTAATGCAGCCATAATGATGTTCTGAACAGGCAGCAACGCAAACCGAAGAATCCAACCACCACAGTCCCTAAAAAGAATGTAATCTTAGTTCTACCTTATTTAGGGGTACAGAGCAAAATTGTTACCAAACAACTGAAGATCTGCTTTAATAAGTTTTATTTCATTTACGTCAAGTAAATGAACTTTGTTTTTTAACATGCGTTTTATTGCCATGTTTATCACCGCAGTTTGCGTGTTATTTCTTATCAAGCGACGATGGCCAAAGAAAAAGAGTATTTTGGACATCCATGTTATAATCAATTGAGACCTGTCTAAACAAGGTATCCGCTGACCAGTATCACGTGACCATATCGCGGACTACAGCTCAACGACGTCACGTGTTTCTTAGAAGTTGACCACTGACCATGTGCTGGTTTTCGATTGGATCGCGGGCTCATGTCTTAACTTGTTGAAAACATGGCAGGATTGTTCGGAAGCCGGTTAATGCTAACCCAGGATTAAAAGTTAACCGAATTATAACTTTTCCTTCTATACAAATGTTTTTTGCTGCTTTGTTTTGTGTATATAGTGATTATTAAAACTCAAAACAGAAGGCTAAACAATATACAGAAAACCTCACCGCAAAGTTACAAAACTCAAATCACAATTCTACCTTTTCCTGGGTTAGCTTAATCGGGCTTTGAACAACCCGGCCCAGGAGCTACGGTTTTAGGCTGGCCTAAATCTATATATTAGAACAATTATTCCACTCGCGCTTCTTGGATTAGCCAACTCGGCGCTACGCGTCTCCTTGGCTATCTATCTCAAAAGTGCTGTACCCTTCCCGGCAGATTTTGTTTTTCATAGAAAACCAAACTCTTCAATCAGACTAGCCTGCAGTACAGGCGGATTAGCGGGCTCTAGCGCGATGCACGAGCGCGCGCGAAGCGCGAGGCGAGAAAGTTGCGTCATGTATACATTTGTAAATTGGTTATTTGAGACATTTTTTCGCGCCAGTAAATTGATTTGCTTTGTTCTCTCTCATTCTTTCATGCCAATCATTTCAAGGGGGCGGTAGAGCATAAACAATGGTGTGACTATAGGCGGATTTTTCTCGCCTCGCGCTTCGCGAGCGCTCGTGTATCGCGCTAGAGCCCGCTAATCCGCCTGTTCTGCAGGCTACAATCAGACCGAAAAATATGGGACTGTAAACAGTCTACATAATTTTCTGATTTCTTGATTCAATTAATTACGTCTGAGCCCTCACTCATTTCTTATTTATTTTTATTTTTACTTTTATTTCTCTTTCTTGGTTACTTCTTTATTTTACTTTATATTTTTCTTATAATTATTTCATATTTTGATGTTCCGGGATGTCGCGGGACGTTGTTCCGTGTTCCTGATTGTATCGACGGCCCTGATAATGAAAAGCAAAGAGACCGCTGGCTTGGTGGTGGTGTGTAAAAGTAAATTTTGTAAAAAAAAAAATTAAGAATCGAGAATGCTCTAATTTGTTATTTTTCACAGCTTCTCATCTACTAATCAGTCTGTCTGTGCATTTGAATTTCGTTCCATTGACTCTGGAACACGCAAGCTGATTGGACAAAATTCGTTGCTTTGTTTTTCCAGAGATATGATTGGTTAAGAGAGATGAAAGAAGGTTCGTCATTTCCTCCACATGAAAACAATCCCGTTTTCAAGACAAAGCAAACAGCTGTGTTCGGGTGTCTTCAAGAAAAACCTCAAGTGATGTCTACCTCGAGAAGGCCAAGGCTTTGCACAGAATATTACCGGAAAGCGAAAACGAGTTCCTCAAATACACGAAGATGCAACTTGAGTGAGAGCGTATTTCTTCCGCGAGATCGGCCGGCGTTCAGCAACGGCAATGTTTACTTTATAGCAAGCGTTTGTAACGGCAGATTTTAACAAGGCTTCAACCCCTGTTCTTTTGTTTTGTTTTGCAGAGAGAGACAAGCCGTGGAGAAAGTGCAACACTGGAGACTCATCGATGAAGGAAAAAGATTGTGGATTAGAAATCAAGGAGGTCGAGAGAAAATTTGACATGTGTTTAGATGTGAGTCGATCGATTTCAATATTTTTTTTCTTGTTTTCAGTTTAGCATCTTTTGCACCTTTGTCTACAAGGACCGGATGGCGTCAGAGTATTCCAGATTCTCTGTTATTTCATATCATGGGATCAAAGCTGACGAATTGAAGAATATTTTTAAAATGCACTCTTCGTTCGATCTATTTCAGTCCGCACTGTCGCGTTTGACAAGAAAGCAAGACAAGAAACTCAGTACAACTAGGAACCTTGGTCGTAAACGATCTTATAACCTTACAAGCTCGCACAGTCAAGGAGGTACGTATCGTATTGCTACGTGTAAAAAATATTTTATCGATGAGTTTCTGAAATAAGCCGTTTCTTTTTGTTACCGATGTCTTTGTTAAGAGTCTTTTTGTTGAGCCAGTCTCCACGTGCCTCCTGACTCAATAATTATTGTCACGAAAGAATTGTATTCAATTGCGGTGGAAGGCTCCTATATTACACGGTTGGAAATATTAACGTGGCTGTCCTTCCTTCATATTCTTTCCTTAGAATTAGAATTATTTATTTATAGTGTAGGGTCAAAGTTTTACTTTTTCCGCGGTGAATCAATGCATTGGCGTGCTAAGGGTTAATTTATGCACTTACCTAATAATAATTTTTGTAAATGGTTTTGCTGGACTGGACTTGCATTTAATTTAGAGGATTGCACTACTGTTAAACGGTAAAATAATAGTGTCTTGACACTGACAGAATAAGCGTAAAACTAATTGTTCCTTTTTGCAACAATTGTCACATTTAACATGTTAAGAGCAATCTATAAATAAATCTTCAACATGTGGATTTAATTTGAAATTAATTATCATTCACCCATGCTACTGTAGCTACATAACAATATTTTTCAGATCCGCATACTATATCAATTTCAATTCACAGGTAATTTCAACTGTTACATCAGAGCTGTCCCAGACGAAGTTTTACTTCTCATATGTTCTTACCTTCAAGAAAAAGAGCTTTGTAGAATGTCACAGACATGCACCAGACTCAACACAATATGTCAGGATGGATGCTTATGGTTTGTAGTGAATGGATTAATTTTCATCTTACATTCATGGTCCTAGATAAATTTGGTTGCTTGTGTGTAGTCATGTTGTTTAAACAGAAACATATGGATTGGGTCAGAAGGGCCGGGAGAAGCAGTAAAATGTACTCTTCTGGATACTATAATATTTTATGAAATAACTGAGATACTACGCACACTCTGATTGGTCAATAGAGTTGCCAAACCTATGTTCTATTAAAAAAGATACATAAAACTTTAAGGTAAAGAGCTGTTGAAATTATGAATCTAAACGTTTTTGATCTGTTTGATCGTCATCAGAGTGAAATAATATGCATACGCTCAGTGTTCTCATAGTTCAGGTAATGCCACTTATGTAATACCTGTTCCCGTGGGGAAAAAGGTGAGGTCCAGTGATTGCACTTGTTTGTTTAGTTCTGGAGGGAAGCGTGCAATGTAGAATGCTGCTTTGATTCCCCTTTTTAACCATGAATGGGCAGTGGTTAAAACTTCCCACGAGAACTTGTGGTAAGGGTGTTTTCTGATGTGCTTTGCTGGCTCCGACTGCTTATTAACATCTGAATGTTCATTAACATGAACCTCGAGGTTGCGTGCTGTTTCGCCAATGTATGATTGTCCACAAGTACACTTACCTTTGTAAATGATGTGTGATGGGTGTGTGTTTTTGTCTTTTAACTTGAAGATTGATTCCATCTTGTGTGTTTTCCACATGATAAAGAAGTTGAACCTGAATGCATTTGGTGTACGTGTTAAGTTTCCTACTTTCTACTTCATTTGTTCTGCAGAAAGGGAGACGGATTCCTAGTTTAGGTCTTTCATCGAACCAGTGGACAGGAATTATTGTTTCGTCACTTTTTGGGTTTTCATAATCACGGATAACTTCATTTACCAATTTCGTGGGGTATCCTGCTTTGATGGCTATTCGTTTTGCTCGATATACGGCACCTTGAATAGTGTTGCGCTTCCACCTTTCTGGGATGACCGATTTCCAATGTGCTTGTAGTTTACCTGGTTTTGGTAGACTCTGGTGGTGAAGTTTTCCTCTTGATGGTTGAAAGAGGTGTCCAGGAAGTGACCAGGGTTTTCTTCTATGATGAACTTGATGTTTGGATGGTAGCTGCATGTTTAACTTCTCAAGTAGATTGTTGGGAGCAATTGTCTTCCTTTTGGTAAAACAATAATCTACGTACCAGTCATAGAATGGCAAATTGTGTGGTGTTATGACGTCTTCCTCTAGTTTACACATTAAGATGTTGGCTAGGGTGGGAGACAATGGGTTCCTCATACTACATCCATCTACTTGCTTAGGGTACTTGCTTAAACTCAATGCATGCACGCATAACACAATAAATGATTGAATTTGGTTTCCATAAGCTTAGCTTTCAAGCAATAGTTTTCATTTAGCAAAATACAGAGAAACATGGACTTCACAGCCTTCAGCATATTAAGTAAATAAATTCTGAATATATTTCGGAAGCAGCGTTTCTGTAACTAACCTTTATTCCATTCACAAAACTTTGGAAAGTTTTCATTAAATACTGCGTTGAATCACGTCGCCAAGTACATGAAGTTTGGACTACTTGCACATTTTCGTACAGCCTTTCACTCTGGTGATGACCAATTTCACCTACAAATCTCTGCATTTCCCCATCAGAATACTTTTGAGTTAGTTAATATACTTTTTGCTGTTCACCGATAAACTTTTCCTTTCCTTTCTTAAACCTGTCTTAGCTTGAAATGTTTTCATCGCTATGCTCTGTGAATTTTGTGTCCGATGCAGGGTCTGTGCTTTAATTCATTCTTTCGGTTGCTGTGATTGGCTGGTCATGTCATCTCATGAATTTGATGAGAATAAGCAACTTAATTGATTGATCACGAAAGTGCAATAAATTTCCTCTCATTGACAGACTTTTTCCATGCTTATTAATTTTCATAAAAGCGATAGACCACTCTTTCTATGGGTTTACTGGTGCAATAAACCACTTAGGATGTTGGGAGAACACTCGAAAAGCTTGTAAATCACTTGCCTAATGGCTCGTGATTTACAAGCTTTTCTCGTGTTATCCCAACAGTTTTTCTCTAAATACGTTTTTTATGCCAAATCCCTGGCTATCTTATCTGCATTTTCCAAAAAGAATTATTTTTTATTTCTTCAGTTGAAGCATTCGGTGAGTTCCACAAAAAGGTCTGCAAAGTGTTCCAAACCAGTTAGAATGTGTCAACCTTTAGAACGTCTTTGATACAAGTAGCAATGTGTCTTAGGGAGTATTCATGACCAAAAACTCCGCTGGGCTGTTATAAGATTACCATCTAGTCTGTGCAGGCTGAGACTGCTAACATTATCATATAGGAAGCACTAGTAAAGTGGTTTATATCATTAACCTAGTCAAGTTTTAAAGTACATTCAATGATATATTAGGTTTCATCATATCCTTCATCAAAATACATGACGATGTACATGCAATTCACCTGTAATTCCAGTGTGTGTAAAAGTTTACTCGCTGTATCATGCTTAACCCATTGATGCCTGTGCCAGCCATAACCAGCTGTGATGAGCGTTAACCTTTGTTACACTTCTCATGTCATCACTTTTGACTAAATTTGGTTTCTCCTATACTCAAGTTCTGCTGGAGGAAAAGATCTTTCCAACATTATCATACCCAGATCAGAGCGATTGGGTCAATTGAGTGTGAAATATGAAAAAAAAAAAAATGCTCAGAAATTGGGGTGAAAAACTCAGAGCAAAATTTTCCTCCACTACACTTGGCTACTCTGTGTCAAGAATTGCCCATCTTGATGATACTTTCGCAGGAATTCTTGAACTGGAAGTAAGCCCAGTAGCAGGTCAATCACTGCTGCAAAAAGATAAGAAAAGGAGGAGAAGGAAAGGCAAAATTTTTTTCTAAAAAAAAGCCTTACATGTAGGTCAGTCTTTCTCATCCAAAAATCTCCTCGAAATTTTGATTTCTGCACATGCCCGAGCAAAAATGTCATAAATGTGATGCTAGTGGAAAGAAAGGCATGTTGTCGTGTTGCAAATGCCGTTTTGATTAGATTGGAGCTAATTTGGCTCATATCTAGCCTTAAAATGTCCAAAATATATCCTTTTTGACAAAAAGCTCCAGGTGTCATTGGATCAGGTTAAATCACATGTACATGTAAAACAATTTTACACTGAGTTATTGGTGCTGCAATTTGCTGTGGCCCTTAGGCGATCTGTACGTACATGTACAGGAAGTAATTTCAGGATGCCAATTCTCATATTTTTTGTGCTATGCATAAACAGGCGATCACTTTATAGTCAAGTATTTGACTTGAAGAAGCCCTTAATAAAGACATCTGAAGGAGTTTATATTGAAGAAGAACCGGAGAATGACTTGTGCTGGAAGAAATGTCTTAGTGCACTGTATCATGCACATCATGTTCATCCTGCTATAGCAAAACAAAGCAAGTTAAATCCTGGCCAGTGTACAGGGAGAAAGATAAATGTAAGTTTGGATCAATACCTTAAGTACATTATAATTATAGCTCAACTTACTCAGTAACATTATACACTGTACATGTAAATGTTTCAACATAATACACAAGAATTATTTAGGTACAGTGCATGTAACAAAATTAGTGAGACGATTGGGGAAATGTCATGCAGAAGCTGAAATCCAAGAATAATTATAATATTATTATATTATTTGTTATTTTATTATATGCATTCAAATCTTAATTCTTTATTTCAGCAGACTGTAAAAACTTTGACCTAATGATAATTCTTTTGGTGATGCTCAATCTCAGTCTCAATCGCATATTAATACGTAATAGGCAGGGCTTCTGATATTTCGTGTGGTCATGGAGCCGCAAATTTCAAGTAAATCCACAAAATCCTGCAAAATTCACATTTGCTAGAAATCTTACCAAACACTTGTTGGCACAACATGTTTGAAAGTTATCTTGGCTGTTGGAGCTGTTTACTTGCTGTAAACTTGCTAAATTACCTTACAACTTCGTCAAGTAAACAACATTCCAAAATTACCAGGCGCTCTTAGATTAGTGTTACAAAAAACTGGGCAGCAGCCACGATGTGAAAAGCTTTGTCATTGGTGCATTTCTAGGGCGTGTTGTTCTTAAGAGAGAAAATGGTGTCCTCTGTTAAAAGCAACTTCATGGCCAAACATAGAGCAAACCACAACCTTCATTAATCATTTCTTGGCAAGTATGAAAGTCCAAACGAAGAACGAGAATCAAAAAACCAAGACTGACAAGAATCAAACATACCATATTTCCTTTGTGTAGTAGGTTTTTGGTGTCTCTCTACTGTTTGCCTCAGATGTTGGGAAAAATCAAGAATCGATGTAAACAGAACTTTGAAGATGAGGCAAACAACATGCAATTGGATAAAGATGATATTCAACGAAGCAACTTGAATATTAAATATCTAAGCGTAACTCTTGTGGTTTTATTATCCTGATTCTCTTATTTGTGTTTTTTTTGTGTGTTCAATAAGCTTACTTGTAAAATACGATTTCATGTTGCGGTATGAAGCCTGAGTAAATGATCTAAGAGCTTCTAGTTTCATAAAAAATGTTTCTTAAATCAGCACAAAACCAGTTGCCTTCCAGAGAAATTTGCTTAGAAAACTCCCACAAAATCAGCAGTTTTTTAACAATCATTTTTCAGCGAAATTGGCCTCAAAAATTCCTGCGAAATTCCCCACGAAATCGGCCGATTTTTTCCCTGAATTTGTCCCTGAAAATCCCATGAAATTTGACTTTTTTTCTGTGACCTACCAGAAGCCCTGAATAGGCCATTTTACGGTTGTGTGCTTCTAAAGTTGCCTTGCCTATGAATGTAAGTGAGGCTGCAGGTGACCTTGCTTGGATACAGACCTCTCTGCTTTTGTCATTTAAATGTTAACTAGTTAGCACAAGAACAACTTGATTTACACAACAAAAGCAGTGAGGCCTTTATCGAAACAAGGTCACCTAAACTTGCTGCCATTCAAAGGTCAGGCCTAACTGAACCGACAACTGCACAATGGTCTATAGGTAATTGCATGTCCATTAAGGGAGAGTAGCATGCCCTTTACATCCACAAGCTGTATTACTTTGCCACTTCTATTAATATTGGTGAGTCCAGATTGTGATCAGTGACCACTCCCTCCCTGTGGATCTGCCACTGACATTGTGGTGCAGATCCAGAATAAAAACATGTGACTAACATTAAACTCATCAACAATCGATGAGCTTGGAGAATGGTGTCTGAAAGGATGGTGGAGCCTGAGGGGAAACTAAACTGAGCGAGTAGGGTATCCATGTTTTCAACACCTGTGCCACTGTCGCTCTCTCTGTATATTTATCACATTCTTTGTTTATACTCTCTCTATAAATAGTATCATGAATCAATTAACAACGCTTTGGATGCCATACAAGATGATGGTGTTATTGTAGTGCACAGTGGTGTGTATGATGAGCAGCTGTCAATCAGCAAACCTGTCGCAATTATTGGAGCAGGTATATTTGGAGAAAACTGAATAAATACTATTATGAAACATTTATTTTTTTATTATATTTAATCAGAAGTCAAAAGTTTTAAGGTTGGTGTCAATAATGTTTTTATATAGAAATAACTTGCTTACAAGTATTGCTTTGATTGACAGCTAAGAATGAAGCTGATGCAGTTGTCATTCAGTATGACTCTTCAACAGTTGTTACTTTCAATCCTGGTTCAGTGTGCTCCTTCTTGGGACATCTGACTCTAAAGGTAGGCACTGCTCTTTTACACTGTTTGTTTTAAAAAATCAAATGTGCTGCTGTGAATATGCTGTGATGACTGAAAAATCATAGAGACAACCAAAACAACACTAAAACTTGTTCACTGTACGTCTAGTTTAGTTCGACTCTAAAAGGAAAAAAGTATTTCTTAAATTTTCTTGTGAGTTCCTTGCATTCTGACCACTTGTCATCTACAGCTGTATATGGAACCCTTAGAAAACAGATTTGCTACTTTCTTTTGCAATGAAATCATCAGTTTGGTCCACAATCTTGGATGATGTTGTATTCTCCATGAGTGAAGTCATCGCAGACTCAATTTTGTCAACTGCAGATGTTCTAAATATTGCATCTGCATTCGCAAAAACACATGGTGTGATCTAGGCTTTTAGCTAGAATTTGAAAAGTAGCCGTCCAAAATGTGCTATTGAGCCTGCTCAAATGAGCGATTTATAAGGCAACATCTGAAAAATGAAACAGTTTTCTATAGAAAGTGGCCGTCCACAGGACGCCTCCAGGGACACCCATCTGACTAAAAGCCTGATGCGTTCGCATCAGCTGTTTTGATCAGGATATGGTGTTTTAAGGAAAAACAAGCCTAATACAAGCAGGAAGAGTGCAGTTGAAGAGGCCTTGGTTTTCATTTGTACGTGGATTTTCTGTGTCCACTGATAGCCGCAACTATGGACATGATGTACTGGGAGACCAGCCGTGTGAAAATAATATGCCATTTGCATGCTGTTGTGTTGCCATTCTTCCCTGTTGAACGGGCAAGTAAAATTTGGCAGGCAAATTATAATGTCATCTGGCATACTTACCCAGCCTGACGACTGGGAGAAAAAACCAATATGGATTCCTGTACTATTGCAAGTTTGACTGTAATCTAGCATTAAAATTTCAAAACAAGTGCATGCAAATCACTGGTGCAGTACACATTATTTTGAACATTGATTATGCACATTGTTCCTTCTTTTCACACTCTTTTTGCATGCTTTTCACATGATTTCCATGGATATGTTCCTGATTTAACAAAGTATCAGAGTGGGGAAATAATAGGGATTTGTGTGATGGGTTGGTGGGAAGATGACCAAAATTTCCTGATAACAGAGTGTATACCAGGGACCTCCATCTAAGTAATGAAGGCTTTCATTCCATGAATTCCAGGGTTTCAGTGCATACATGTTTAAGTGGACATGCAATAATATTGTTGTTTTTGCTTCTTACTGATCTACATGTTGTCTTGTTTGTAGAACTGTCCTGGCAGTGAGTCTCAGGTGGTGCGATCAGGCTGTATAGAAGTTGTGGATGACTGCTCTCCTACAATCTATAACTGCAAGCTCACCAGCCTAGCTAATGGTAAGATTTTTTGACTAGGTTTTATTTTCTCAATTGAAGGTTTACTACATGTAGCTACAGCACTTGAAGGAAGTATATAAGTGGTTCAGCATACACTCCACTTAACAAGTGGGAATTTCCCTCAAAATGCACGGTCTCTCTTGACCACATATTATACTGTATACAGTACATGTAGGAGCAGCAATAAAGGTTGGTAAAGTCTGCATATGAGCCAAGTGGCCCATCAGGCCAGAGCTTATCCCGGTTTCTGTAGCATGAAGTCACTAGAAATATTTCTACTCCCCCTGGATGGGATGCTAGTCCATCGCAAGGTTGCCCCCAGTATTAACCTCACCATTACCCAGTTATACACCTGGGTGGATGGGGGCATTGTGATCTTGAGTAAAGTGTCTTGCCCAAGAACACAACACAATTTCCCTGGCCAGGGCCCAGATCACTCAATCCAGAGTTGAGTGCACTAACCATGAGACCACCAGGCCTATGCACAAGGATTATAGGCAATGTAATTTTAGTTATTACTAATAATGTAGTGTATCTTGATGTACCACCAAATTCTCTTAACTATCATTACAAATGTGAATGAAAATCAGTAAGGAGAATTTTAAAACAAAATTGGATTCGCAAACTTTTTTTTTTCTGTAGCTGGTGCAACAGTCTATGTACATGGCAGGGGAGCAAGACCTACTTTGTCCAACTCTCTCATTTCTGACTCAGAAAATGTTGGTGTTTTCATCACAGATGGCTCTCAGGTAACAAATAAATAACAACAGAATGCTCCTTGCAAATATGGCAGACCACTTGGTCGGCACCCTGGACAAGTTGCATGAAAGAGAGGTTAGTGAGGCCTCGGTAAGTTGTTTTGACAATACTTCCACAGAAAAGTTTTGCTTTGTCGTCGATCTGGTCTGTTGTAATTCGCCCTGCCTACGAAATTTTGCTGAATGACACCAGAAGGGAGTGAAATCTTTCACGGGAGAGACAGTTTTTTCAGTTGCGCTGTTCGCCTCCGAGGGGAAAACAGAATAAGGAAAGGAACTAATCGTCGCCGAGGGAACTGTAATAGTTTGCTCGCTACATTTCATGCTGGAAGATCTAAGAAAATTTGTTACTGGTCACATTTACCTTCAAGTCGTTGTCATTTGGATCAATGCTTTCACTGATTTCAACGACGGGGCAGTTGAAGTTCATTCGCTGGGTGATTCCACCGTGATATTTGTTCAGATTTGTTTCGTGCGACTCAGTGTGAGTGTACGCGGACGTAAACAACTTCTTCTTTTGAAGCAGAGGATGTCTGATGCTTTCTTTACCTTGGGGAAGGTACTGGCCGTGGAAATTGTGTTAGAACACCACTAGACACCACATAAGCTCATAAACAATTTTCTAAGATCTTCCAACCTGAAATGTAGCAAACAAACTTCAGTTTCTGCAGTGATTACGAGCTCCCTTCCTTTGTTTCAACGAATTGCATGGATCCACTTTTTTCCCTTAGAGGCGAACGGTGGAAGATTTCTATCCTTTCTCGTGGCATTCAGAAACACAACAACTCGTAGGCATGGCGAAACTGAGCAGACCACATCGACCACAAAGCAAAACTTTTCTGGGGATGCATTGTCAAAAAAAAAAAAAAACACACACACACACAAAGGCTTAACTAGCCTTGCTTTCATGCAGCTAGTCCGAAGACCGAGTGATCCGCCATATTTGCATTCGGTGTGTAGAAAACATCTTCCTTGTTTCTATTGCATCATGAAACCCTTTTGTTTAAAACATTAGGAATACATGTAAACTTTTTTTTTTTTCTGTGGTAACTTATTTCATAGGGAACATATGAAGACTGCGAGATTACAAACATCAAGTTAGCAGGTGTCTGGGTGCGGAATCATGCTAGTCCTATCATGAGGAGAAATAAAGTGCATCATGGTAGAGATGTTGGCTTCTTTATTTTTGATTATGGACTGGTGAGTGAATACTTCTTTACTAAAAGAACATGACAATCCACCATATAATAGCTACTGTAGATTTTACCAAATACCTTTACTAACTTAGCACCCAATTAGTCGAGTCACTTGCAGTTTCCTCGGTATAAATACAAACGTGTATACCAAGAAAATACAAGTGTCTTGCGGGATATTCCATGTTATTATATGGCAAGGTAGTCTTGAGGTAAATCCGAGCGTTCTGATTGGTTCTTTCTTGGTCGGGATTTTGCCATACGGACCGTTTCCCTGGAAACGGTCATAAGCTGTGTATTTTTTGTTTTTGAAAGCCGGCAAATTCAAAACAAGCATGGGCATATAATAAACTACTTACTAACCTAGCTAGCTCGAGCCGTACTGGGGAATATTGGCCCTCGGTCGTTTTTGTACGGACCTCGCTGCGCTCGTACTGCCACTACCTCGGGCCAATATTCCCCAGTGCGGCCCTCGCGCTCGGGTAGTAAGAGGTTAGTATACCACAAGAAGGCATTGTGTAACTATTTTATTCCATGCCATAGAAAATTAAGTGGCCAAGACAATCTATGCCACAAATGCGCAACCAAAGGGTATTAATTGTTTGTTTGCATTCTTGCAGGGTTATTATGAAGGAAATGACGTGTACAATAATCGCATTGCTGGTTTTGAGATTCGTTCTCACGCCAATCCAACAGTGGTGGGCTGCAAGGTACACCATGGTATGACAGGCGGCATTTATTGCCATGACGATGTAAGTGCATAGTTACCTTTTTGCAATGTCCTACTGATGTCTTGCCACTTGAAAAACTAACCCTCTCAGCAACTCTGCATTGGTTTGCTTTATTTCACAGGCAAGAGGTGAATTCCTAGAGAATCAGATTTATTCCAATACATATGCTGGTGTTTGGATAACATCACAGAGCAATCCTACCATAAAGTGAGAAAATAAACAAGTTCTTGTTGTGCATTATGTACTCCGAAGGGAATGGTACACTTGAAGATGTTCGTGATGACTTGTCTCGCAATTTTGCTGAAATATTTACGAGTTGAAGGCAACGTTATCAAGTATACAATACCCGTTTTGTTGCTACAAGATCTAGAGCCTACATGTACTGTATATTTCTGCGTTGCAAGGTTTTGGTGTGGCGAGTTACATTAAAGATTTGCACAACAGTGAAAATGTTTGGTGCAAAATGCACAGTTTTGTTTTTGGCCGGTTTATCCAACAAGAGTTTGACAGTTTTAGATGTCAGTTGTATTTGGGTTCTGTATGTCGACTGTAAGGCTATTTCCAAGTATTGTCTGTGCGTTGCCGTCAAGTTTTCACCATGGCTTTTGCTTGCGTTTTAGAAACAACGAGATATACGACGGACAGCAAGGAGGTAAGGGTACTTTCTATACGTACTTGTCTGGTGATTGACTTACTAACCAATGTGTACGAGCCACAGTCCACGCAGACCAAGTGGGGTGACTGGCTAAACTCCATATTAGGCCACAACTAATGGACTAGAAGGAAACTTTATTTTAAAAATAGGTTCATCATTTTCGCGCTATGGTCAGTTATCCAATTACATGTTAGCGACTTCATTGTTACCAGTATGTTGATTGTCCTTGTAGGAGTTTACGTATTTGGCGAGGGAAAAGGATTGATCGAAGGGAACAACATTCACGGTAAGTATGTATAGGTTTATTCTATTCGTTTGTTTGCTTTGGGTAAGCAGTACTTGAAATTCACAATCTCGGTGTGGATGTACATTTTTACTACGTAAATAGCAGGTATTGAAATCGATTTCCAGGTGAAATGTGTGCAAAAGTCTTTATTTCATTGTTTTGTTTTAGACAATGCACTTGCTGGAATTCAGATCAGGACGAAAAGTAATCCCATTGTTCGATGCAACAGAATACACAGCGGACTCCATGGCGGAATATACGTGGTAATGATGAATTGCATGTTCTCCAAACTAGTTTGACTTGTTTGTTTAAATTGACTGACATGCAAGGCAGCGACCTAGGAAGGGCTATTCCAAGTCGTTGGCGTACCTGTAGAAGAAGTAACTGAATTTGTTCTTAATGACCATAGCATTGATGTGCCATAACTCTTTGTTGTTTTTTTCAAATTTAAGGTGGCTTACTACAGTTTTTCTGAGACTCAATAGCGCGCACTACCATTGTCTGCCAAACGTCAGTATTAATCGCGCGTTCAAAAATGACGCAAGTAACCCTAAGAAGAAACGAAATCACTTCAACACATGAAAGGCGTTAAGGTTACAGTATACCTTCGGGTCGGCAATTTTCTTCAAATTTGGATTTTTGGGTTAAAATAGTGGTCGAAGAATAATCTCTAATTTCCGAAAAAAAAAATTTGAAAAAGGCTAAATATTTGCGGAGAAATGGCGGTTTTACGTTTTCACCGGAAGTAAAAGTTTACCTCTTGATTGACAGCCCTATGGCGCGTATGCAATCAACCGAGACGATTTTCGCGGGAATTACCTATATGGATGTCGCGAATTGACTACTCAGTTGATCAGCATTGTTGTTCTGACTACCCAGCATTTTTGGTATTAGGCGTGTCTCTATTAAGCTATAAGTAAACATAGACCACGTTTAAACCATGGACCAGTTCGAAAAAGCGAAAACAGCGAAGAACGAATGAAAATACATCAATGAGTGAAGAAGCGAAAGTTCGCCACGCGGATGAAGCTATAGTTATCGTCTAAGGCGGGCAAATATTCGTGGTAACAGAAAAGAAAGGTTCTGTAAAAATTTCGGAACTTGACAGCAATAACAGGGATGCTGACAGAGACTCTTCTGATGAGTCCGATATCGACGAATTGTCGGACTCATTGAGACCAGTTGAAATATTATCCATGCACAGTTGCCCACACACAGTTGCCCACACACAGTTGCTCTCCGCGCTTTCTTTTGTTTGTTTCCTTCGCTCAGCCACTCTAGCGTTCGTATCCTTTTTAGTCTTGCCCATTTTGCCAGACCAGCTTCAAGAAATACGAGCTACAGAAAAATTATCTCTCTACCTTCGGTTCCTTGAGCGCATTGCGAAACACAACAGTTTTTTAGAGATTCGCGCGTAAATTTCACCAGGAGGTTAACGGTAGTAAACTTTCCCTGCACTGATTGGCTTAGTTATCTGACAACCCAGTTGAAGGCGTTTGTGGGCGGAGTTTGTTTGCGAAGCAGAAAATTTTTCTTAGCGCTGTTTTCTCGAATAAATTTTTTCACTTGAAGCAGACACCTTAAAGAGTTATAACTCAAAGGGAATTTGTTCAATTACTCTTAAATTTGGACAGTGGCTAGTTTAACATATAAACTACAAAAGCATGTCTGGGAATTGTTCATTTCGAAACACTTTTTCTTCGAGAGCGATTTTTGTACGATCACTCCACATTTTTTTAATCCTATTTCGAAAATGTTCTGTAACTTTTTATTGCAATTGAATATGCCAAAACGCAGACACGTCTTTTAAGCGCTTTGGGCCCTGAAACCAAGGAAAAAATTAAATTAGCGAAAAACGAAATTCGCTTTGACTTGTAGCTTTCGAAAGGTGTTTCGGGCACTCGCATTTAGTGGTCGTGAAAAATTCGACAATTCATTTTCTTTCAAAATTCTTGGTATACTTTGATAGCCAGCTCCATAAGCTTTAATTTGATATAGGGGTTTAGGTATCTACAGCTTAAACTGCACGCGCTACATCGCTTGCGCGCGAGACACCCCTGAAGGTATACTGTAACCTTAAGGTGATTCCTCAGTATTGCATTGCGCATCCCAACTGCGCACGATTTTCGCGTCATTAGCGCGCGCGCATTAGCGCACGCGCTGCACGCGTACAAAACGTAAGAGATTTCCCTCAAACTAAGCTCGATAGCGAAATAAATGTTCCTTTTCTCTTAAACGAGCACGGGGACCCCCACTTTGTATTTCTTAATTTCAATGAGAACAATATCCTCAATAACTGAGAAAAAAATTAGCAGAAATCTATGGCTACTCTTTTGGCAAATGAAATGCCCAACAGTCCAAATTATGTTTCCTTTAAAGGATAAAAAAGTGCAGGGTATTTGAAGACATATTTTCTGGGACGTAGATAAATAAACAATCAAAGGAAGTCAAACTCTGTGTGATATAACGCGCTTCATTGAAAAATAATCGAGCTTATTTGTTGCACGCAGATTACCAAAAACCACCTAAATAACCGTATTTGTCAGCATTGTGGCGTGAAAACAAGCACGGTGACCCCCTCTTTTTACTACGTTTTTAATATCTCCTTGTCCTGTAACAACAGCATACCAACTTTCATCGGAAATCTATGGCGGGTTCTTTTACTATGGAATCACCTTAAATCACTTCGGTATAAGTAGCAATAGTCAGGGGCACCCAACGGATCGTTTCGGTGAATTATCTGTTCGGAAGGCCTTTAATCCCCTCTGATTTTCTCAAGAGAATTGTCACCTCGAACTTTCGTGATATGAGAAATTTAATGTCTGTTGTTTTCGGATTGTTAAAAATGTCGTTTTGGGTACCGAAAAAAGGTCAGCTATCATTTTTGGAAAGGCGATAAGATCTAATGTTTTCGGGAAATGGACAAAAAAGCCCTAGTAAACTCGAGAATACTCAAGTTCTCCTAGAATAATCGAACAGATAAGATTTTTTTAGCGCAACCTAAAATTAACCTACAGAGCTTTAAAAGTACTCCAGATAGCTTAAAACAGCGTTTAAAAGCATTCGAGAGAAAACGGTCGTTGGGTGCTCCTGAATAGTTTCAAACTCCGTTCAAACATGTGTTTAGGCCTAAGGCCAAAAAAATATGACAAAAAAGCTCTATAAATAACCGGTAAAAGAGCTCTAATTTACTCTTGCTTTCTCGCACGCGATACACGGCGTCACATGAGCGCGCTCCTAAATGAATAACCACGCGTTACGCCACGCGTGGTTTTCTGATTTTTGTGACGTCAATGTGACCAAATAAATGCTTATTTTCTCGTGTTTCCTTCGGTGAATTTTTTTTTGATTTGGCTCAGTTTTAACCACATACATTTCCTATAAAATACCCCATTTTGGTTACAATCTGTCAGAGCTAGTCTAATATATTTAGAATAATGACAAATTACAGAATATTGAAAAACCGTCTGAACAACCTTGACTTTTTACTAGTTCAAAATGTCAGGCAATATCATTTCCATGATGTGGCGAAGTATGAAAAAATTTCACTGAAGAAAAGTATAAATATTAAGGAGTTTAGGTCAAACTGAGGATTATATCTGCCTGTCATTAGATGAGATGTTGCCTTGGTAACGGCCTTAATCCAAAAATTGACTACCGACACATGAGCCTTATTTTAACAGTACCCATACTGGTAAATCTCTACGGGGAAAACTTTAAGAGAAATTGACTAAGTTTCCTTTTCTAACTCGCGCTCCATAGGGAGGGTGTTTGTAATTACTCTAGGGAGTCACCTCAAAAGCAAAATTTTCAGCCAATCTGCGTGTGTACACAATTGAATATATGAAAGATCATTATTTGAACTGCGGAGAAAGATATAAAGACAGCCTGATTAATCATCGCGGTTATGCAGAGAACTTAAGTAATTGTGAAATTAAAGCCAGAAAAAAATTCAGGCTTGAACGGGATTCGAACTCATGACCTCTGCGATACCAGTGCAGTGTTCTACCAACTGAGCTATCAAGCCAACTGGGAACTGGTCACTTTGTGAGTTTATAATATACCCGTAGATGGTGAAGAATACAAGTGAATATATGAAAGAACATATATTTGAACTGCGGAGAAAGATATGAAGACATGACAGATCATCTCAGTGGGATTCTAATCCCGTTTACGATCGTTTAAGCCTGAATTTTTTCAGGCTTTAATTTCGCATCTGCTTAAGTTGTGTGTGTGTAACTGCGGTGATCAATAAGTCTTCACAGTGTGTGCACCTTGCGATTTTTTTTAATGACTCCATTTCTTTTTCTTCTCATGTTGCACTTCTCTTCCTCAGCACGAGGAGGGCATGGGGCTCATAGAGGACAACGAAATTAACAACAACACACTGGCTGGTGTATGGATAACGACAGGTAAAACTCTACCGGATGATCCCGGTCAAAATACCGTGGATGCACACGCGTACGAAGACTTTCTGAAAACTAAACCGGTGTCAATAACCGACATTTTTCTCAACGGCAATTCCAACAAAGTTTTAACGTCAGGGGCGGATACTGGATTTTTCAAGAGGTTGTGGGGGGGGGGGGGGGGGGGGGGTGGTGACTGGTACCTTGGAGTGGCAGAATCAATGGGGCATGCTTCCCAAATGTTACAATTTGAGAATTGGAACTTAATTGAAAACTGTTACACTAGAAGTTTTAACAATGTGGCAAAGTACAAATTACAATACTTGCCCAGAGTGTTTGCTTTTATTTCTGCCATCATCACAATCTTTTTTAAGTAATGTATTAGTTATTTTTATGGCTCCTCAAACTTTCGTTTCCCAGGAGAAACGTCGCTATGAAAATCTTCCATCGTGCCATGTCGTATTGTGTTGACTTCGCACCTCTGCACAAATGTTGTTAAGGGACAGGCTTTTCAACCGGTTGCTGTTGTTAACTAAATCTTTTCTGCATTCTTCTGTGAACAGGAAGTACTCCTACATTAAGAAACAACAGAATACACAGCGGAAAACAGGTACAACTCATCAACGATAGCTCCTTCACTTTTTTTATGGCGTCCATTCCCCAAGAAAGTAAAACGGCATTAGGTTTAATTAGACTGCGAGTAACCTGGCCTTGAGTTTCTTCCCTCATCTTTTCGGTTGACGCTTCGTGCACAGGCTAGCTGCAGTCTACAACTGATTGGATCTCGGAGACAATTTCAGTGCTTAGCTCGCCATTTGAATTCTCTTTGTTTATTACCGCACATTTCTTTTAGTGTAAGTTATGAGAGCTTGGTGTTACATCAGGAAAGTAGACAGATAAGCATCGTGTTTGTTTTCCCAACTCTCGTGTCTACCGATTGCCTTTTCAGAGAAAGTGAGCTGAGTTGATTTTTCTGCGGGTAAAAGTAAACAAAACAACAATGAATTGACACTACTAGGAGATATCAGATGTGCATTTTAGTGATCATTTCTTGAATCGCCTGAACTACACGACCTGCCTCTTGGTATTACTACAGTTGTGTTTGTACCTGTAACTTATAATCTGACTACTCTGAATAGAATTAGATTTACGTTAAGTGTATGCAAAATAAATTATGCTAGATTTGATTCTAGATTTAAAGAATATTGATGATATTTGTCTTCAAAACTAACTTGATAATTTTTTCTTCGGTAGAGTCTCGCTATAACTAAAGTCACGGCATACTTATTATTTTATGTTAAATTTAGCAAGTGGAAAGCCATTAATATCAGTCTTTACATGAGTAGTTTTCCCGGCTAAGAAACACTTAAACTGAAACCGGTTTTAACTGTTATAAATTAACAAGTTAGCACATTAAACCCCTAACACTGAGCAAGCACTTAAAATGACGACAGACAACATGTCACTGCATCGTTTTGTAATCTGATGGAATTAATGTGAATTGTAGGGTTCTTCTACGTAAACTTTTAGTATACTCTTAAACTGGTAATATATTCGCTATTGCTCAAGCTTCCTTCGTTCACTTCATCTTTTTTCTAAACCTGAAAACGATTTCTTGATGGTAGGAACAGGTCTGACCCTGTGACGACCCGATGAAAAGCAATACTATTTAAAGATCATTTTTCATTCACAGCAGGAATAAATGCAGGGGTTGATCCGTTACTAGATGGCAAGACTATCGTTCGATGTCTAGTTTAGGGATAACGCAAAACCGTTTTTTCTTTCAGAAAAGAGACGCACTGATTAGGACTGGGGACGAACAACTGCACTTGAGGTTAAAGCACAAACATAAAACGAGTTAAACCGGTTTGACATGTTTAATCATAACTATTAAAGTCGTTGGTAAATGTTGTAAACACTAAAACACTGCACCTTACTCATACTTAATCTAAACCTGTTTATATTATACTAAACTAATGAATTTTTGAGTTCTTAAACGAAGCTGACGTAGGCAAAACTTAAAATTTGAGATAAGTGTATAACTTAAATAACGGTTTTAGTTCGTGAGCGAAAATGATCGTTAAACTAAACGTTAAAATATCGAGTTTATTAATGTTCTCTAGACGGTCAAAACATTTGTTAATCAACAGGAGTTGAATTTTTCTCGTTGAGAGTTAAAAATGAAGGCGGTTTTCTGTGGTTCTCTGTCGGTTTTATATTCTAAAATGATTAAACTATTGTACATATATACTTTTCAAACTCAAGTTGGTAATGTATGTATAGTTAAAGTGATAAATTTGGTGACAGCCAACTCAGTAACGTAAACGACTTTTTTATTAATAGTTAACATTCTCTTTTGATACGAAACTATCATGACCGTTACTTTTTCCTCTTCGTCCTCAACATTTCAATTAACAATGGCTATTTTTTAAGGGATTTACGTCTCGAAATACTGCCTCTATGATACAAACGCCTTCCTTCTTAATTGAACGTAGCCCTGTCTAACACCTAAGCAAGCCAAATTAGCTTAAGCTGAGAAGTACTCAGTATTTCTTGCGAAATATTTACATACCAACCTGAAAAATTGCTTTGTAGCAAATTCACCTGAACTCAAGAAAATAACCAGCGAACCGTCGAAATGTCGTCCATATTTAGCGTTCATTTCTATTACGAAATTTTCCAGTAAACTAAAAGTGGAAAGTTCAGCTACAATTTCCGGGACTCCCTTCTCTGCAGAAGATGAGGTTGAAGTTGAGGAGAGCGGATGGATGGAAAAATTCACTGAACAAAGCTGGTAGATAGCCCGAGATCTCCTATCGGTGGATTTTATTTCCCTCTGTAACCGTAAAACTCCTTTGAGTCTCGAACGACAGGAGATCTCAAGCGAATTTGAAACAGTTTGAGAACTTGTGATTTCAAGTGTTTTGTTTTCTATCTATATCAGGTTGGCGTTTATTTCTATGATGGAGGCTGTGGAATCCTCGAAGAAAACGAAATCTTCAATCACAAGTACTCTGGGATACAAATAAGGTCACTTACATCAAAAATTGTCTATACAAAGTAGTCAATAAATCCCTTGGTGATCAGTTGTGTTATTCTTATGACCTGCTTAGTTTACTTCACATTTGTATTTTAATAAGAAACTAGTCGTTTATCATCATACAATTGTACGCCGTCGTTTGTTCCAGGTCTGGAAGTAATCCGTGCATCAGGAGAAACAAAATCTGGGGAGGACAAAATGGCGGCGTTTTGGTCTACAATGGAGGTTATTTCATTGCTTTGCTTCACTTTGTTTTGTTCCTTCATCGACGTTGTGTTGAATGCTTTTCTCTTATTTCCTCTTGTTGTTCAAAGCAACCGGGTGTTCAATCTATAAAGCTCGGTGCCCCTGTTAAGCCGCGTGTTTTTTTTCCTTACTTAGGTCTTGGTCTGCTAGAAGAAAACGAGATTTTCGACAACGCGATGGCAGGGGTCTGGATCAAGACCGAGAGTAACCCAGTTCTCCGGAGGAACAAAATTCACGACGGGCGAGAAGGCGGAGTGTGCGTGTTCAACTATGGAAAGGGTGGGTACTAGAAAACGCATACCAGAAGGTGTGAGAAATTAGATCGAAAGAACTTTTTCAGTATAGGATTACAGTGTGTTGGGTACATACACACCCGCATTGACAGTTGATCATATTACTTGCAGGGACTCTTACGTTTCCAAGCGCATACATTGCAACTATCTCACTTTATATTTTTTAGGTGTTCTGGAGAACAATGACATTTTTCGGAATGCATTGACAGGTAAACATCTCTCCTTCATATAATAAATCGTACTGTTTTGTTGATTTGTTCTTGTAGTTTGTGATAGACATGAGTGATTCCTGACCAGCCACAACTCTAAGCTAGGCTCCGATGCCAAGACAAGTCATCTTCGAGAGATCATTCTTTTGAAATACCTAACTCCCTCAGAAATATTGTTTACTAACTTCTTTTCTCTTTTCTCATTAACAGGCGTGCTCATTAGCACAGCCAGTTTTCCAGTGTTGAAAAGCAATCGCATATTCGATGGCGGTGCCGCGGGAATAGAGATAACAAATAGTGCTGGTGAGTCACCCCTCCTTTACTAATTTAATTTATATCGCATTAGCCCTCTCCCAAAGAATCTGACCCTATCACACAATCAAACTTGAAATGACTTTTCTGAACATTTTTGGTAAATTGCCTTTTACTACTGAAACAAACGAAAATTTCGTGCGATATTGATCATGACTTCCGATCTATTCACATATATATTATAGAGCTATGTCAGTTCACGAGGCAATATTTAAGATTGTTTCTTTTGCAATTCTTTTGTTTAGGCGGAGTTTTGGAGGAAAACGAAGTCTTCAACAACCGGTTTGACGGCATTTGTCTGGCTACTGGTGTTGAACCTCAGCTTAGCAGTAAGTGGCATTTGACTAGCCTCCTGTTCTCTGCCCGTTCAGTTCGTCGTTGTTTTTCAAATTAATGTATTATTTCCCTATTCTCTGTCAGATAACAAAGTGCACGGAAACAGACGTGAAGTGGAGAAAGCAATCGAGTCTTGCCGCTGTCTGTTCCAGGTGTCTGGTAACACATGTTATCCCATGCACGATTTCTACAGGTGCGTAGCCTGCATGTTCCTTTATTGTACCGAGGGGTACTTGTACCATAGATTTGTGTCAGTCAGTCTGCCTGCCCGGCTGTCCGTCCGTCAGTCATTCAGTCCGTCTGTCAGTCAGTTTGTCTGTCCGTCTGTCTGTCTGTCTGTCTGTCTGTCTGTCCTGAATAAGTCATGCAATCTTCCTGTTTGCTCGGCCATGTATTGATGTGGTTATTAGAAAAGTTAGCTGTTTATGTGTGAAGGTTGTTAAGAAATGACACCTTTTCCAAGCCAGTTTCGCTATCTATTCTCTGTATACACAGGTGCACCACTTGTGGTACATCCGAGGGTTACGCCATCTGTGTGAGTTGTGTGACAGGTTGTCACGAAGGGCACGAAGTGAAGTTTGTAAGGCGTGACAGGTAAGGTGACATCATAAATATAGCAAGTAAAAAAAACAGAACAGAACAGGGATGGTTTAGACTGGACATTACCAAGAGAGATTAAAAATTAACAATGACCTTGATAGTTTGGATATGCACTATGCACTCAGATGCCACTTTGTGTTAAACTCTTATCCTTGATATCAAGAGTACACATGCTTTATTTTATGGGAGACATACCTGTATATTGTTTCTGACTGTTTCATGAAGTCAGTTTTAGGGAAATTGGAAAGAGGGCTTAAAATGGAGTGCTTATAACGTGCCTGGGCCATTAACGAAAGGTCAGGGTCTTTCAGCAAACTGACGGATATGTATCCAGGACTCTCTGGGTATCCGGCCTAAGGACCTGTGACAAAATTAGTGTCACGCCTTTATAGACACTGTATGGTGTAGTTTGAATGACACTTTTTTCTTTCGTGTACATGGCAAAAATGTCTGACCAACGTCTCGTTTAATTATTTCCAGATTTTTTTGTGATTGCGGAGCAGGTTCAAGTGGAGTACTGTGTAAACTGATCAGCAGAAACTGCTGGTCAGCGACATCTCGAACACAGTCAGTAAGAGCGGTCAGCGGTGGTCAAACAGAAACGTCTGCACAGGAGGAAATTGGAAACCAGGCCATTTGCATGACATGACGAAACACTCAAAAACTGAAAAAGAAACGATGAAGATAAACTTACTGTCAACACTTTCGTACGCCATGTTATTCTTGTTACGCTTTCTCCGTACTCACTTTTGTCATACATAACGCAAAGCCCAAACTAAAAACTTTTATTTTGCTGTGTAACGAGCGCTCTCGTCGCCAGACATATGGTTCGTGGTATTAGGTTGCAATGCTTGATGTGTACTAAGTAAATGGCCTGGTGAACAGTGTTTGTTCGTTTTATCCCAAGGTTATTTAACATCCGGGTTTCTTTTGTAATGTAAGTTTCACTGTCACAAAACTGCCAACCGATTAAGCGATCTTTATTGCCAAGCGCGTGCAAGCGACATGTTGGCCGTAAATATCAAGTGTTTTATTTAAATGAGGAATTGATGTCTTTACACAACTTGCAAGTCTTAAGTTTGCTTTAGCTGTGGTGAAACAGGGGGCGTATTTAAGTTTTCCTGTGATCAGTTCTTTTCGCTGGGAAAGAAGGAACACCTAATCACAAGTTATATTTAACTGTAGTATGTTTCACGACTTCGATCCCTTTGCAGTCACAAACTCAGCCCAGTTAAATGGACTGAATTGAGGGCCATTGTAGTGGTCTTCTGTTGGAAAGAAAACGTCTGACGAAGTCTTCTTCCAATGTTCATTTTATACGATTTCATACTCTCATATTCAGGTTGTAAAATCTTATTTCTTAACAATCTTCAGACTCCACTATCCTTAAACAGCATATTATTTATCGTTGCTATTTATTATATGACATACTCAACATCTCGTTTTCTATCGCATACTCAGTCGTTCGTTTAATTTATTAACTTGCAAGTAATTTAACTCGTCGACTACATTTTATCTATTATAAATGTAAATAGGCTGTATTTAAAAAAAATATTCAGGGAATACTTAAAAAAAGACGGTATCTATTAAAGATGAACATAATTTAGGTATTTATTTATAAAATTGACAGTAACTTCATATGTCTAATGAAAATAAACTAACGAGACAAAAATAAATGTATTGGAATGTTAGGCAGTGTTGTTTGCTTTATTTTATCAACGTTTCATGCTCGTCAGTCTCACTTTCAGCACGTAGTATTCCGTCATCATCTAATCGAGGCTTCGTGTTGTCAGGGTTTTTATAGTGCAACTTCCAGAAATGTTTGACAATTTTTGTAAAGAAAAAAAAATGGAAGGTTTTGTAACAATTAGAAAAAGGAGAGACCCTCAATGAGCATTAGTAACGAAATCAAAGTCATGACAAATGTTATTAGTTAACAAGACGACGGTCACGACGGGACGTAGATTGAAGATTATCCTGGTCAGGTCAGGTAGGGCGAGTAGTGCAAGAAAAAAAAGAAAAAAAACAGTCAGATTAACAAGAAAACGCCACGAAATCGTAGCTAACGTTTAAGCTTTATAGGGTCTGGTCATGGTAAGTAAACAAAAGTCAGTTATTGTTGAACGCTAAGCCTCAAATGAGCATAACAACAGTCTTACCGGCAAAATCACGGCCCATGATCCTCAAACGCCCCGTCTACTCGCCCCAAGATTCACAGCTTTCGTCCGAACACCGCGCGCGCTTGCAACAATAATATTTTCTACTTCTTTTATTCGATACCGCGAAAATCAGACTGTAGTCTAATAATCATTTATTTTAACGATACCGAATTTCACCTATCATTATTATTATTGCATTCACGTAGTGTAACGCAATCCTAATCCAGTTTGTACCGAGAATTTTTCTCACGGATTTGTTCGCCGATTTGCACCACGAGGGGGATTGGGAGAATTCGAGATAGTTGTGCAAACCCGAGACGTAGTCTCGGGTTTGCATAACTTTCGAGAATTCTCCCAGCCCCCGAGTGTTTAGATGAGGCTATGTAAACATGGAAAAAGAGCTCTATTGCTTTTATAAAACAGTTCTCAAAAATACGCGCGAATCTAAAACGTCACAACCGTGTTTACATACCCTCATCTGAACACACCTATTGACCAATGAGAGCGCGCGCAGTAGCTCAGTTATTTTATAAATTCGAAGTGTGCATGATTTCTGCAAAGTTGAATGTGTCTTGACCCGCTAGCCTTCGACAGCAAGTAACCAGCTCGGCGACGACAAATGGCCACGAGCTTGTGGTAAGAAAACAAATTTTCCGTGTAGCTCGGCAAATGTCCATGATGACCCTCGCATCTGTGGTCAGAAAATAAATTTTCCGATTTGTAGCGCAAATTCGTGGTGGCCATAACTGGTTGTCAAAAAGCAAACTTTGCGTGTTGTGTAACTCGCCAAAAGGCCCTGTTTTGTGGTCAGAATGGTTAATTCACCTTTTTCATTTGCGAAGACAAGATGTAAATTCGAGCAATGTTTAAGAGATACAAACACAAAATTTAAAAACATTTGGGGACGTGCTGTCTTGCAGGGTCGCTGGTCAAAACTTTATTTTCTCAAGAAATGGGCTTTTTGTAAATTGAATTCTAAGTATCGCCAACAGTTTAAATGCCTTTCCTGGAAAATATTTCGTCCAGTACAGGTTAATACTTAATTAATTAATTAAAAACACCTTTACCGCAGGCTTTAATTTTTTCATCGCCAGTTCAACTTCACGTGTAGATCGTTATCTGTCATTCGATCAAGCTCAGTTTCCTATTGAGCCATTCAAACGCCACCAAAGTAGACCAAACATGCAAAGTACGGACGTAAACGTACTGCTCTAATCTTTGATTACTACTAGTTATGTCTTGTTTTTATTTTAACCCCCTCACCCCACCCGGGTTTTCACAGGAGATAACGAACGCCCGCAATAAAGACATTATGCGGTTTCTTTAGTCGTTGTGTAGTACACACTGAAAAACACGAAACAACATGGCGGGATTATTTCAATATCCTTGGACTTGTTTATATTTAAAGACAAACATGTAACACTGCCTATCCAGAAAGAACTGACAAGGTACGTATGACATATCTTACTTTTGCTTTACGTCGCAAAATCTCAAACAGCCGAACGAAACGAATGTTCTTCAAGCGCCCATATTCTTCAGGTGATGACAGTTAGGCACTCTTACGGTCGACTGCCTTTTATATTTTATTCAAAGTGGAGAAATCCGGAAAATCTAGTCACTGGCTAGTGCTATCAAGATTGGAGGTACTTGTAATGTTTCAGCATCATTTGTCTCTCAAAGTAAAGTCACTCAATAATCTCTTATTTTAATGAATTCACTGGGCATGATTCTGTAGATGGAAATGTGCGTTTTCCCTTAACTTGGAAAATATTTATTATTTTCCAAGTTGTAGTGATGGAACGATTTCACTCCATCACTCCTTCTCTCCTTCATAGGGACACTTCCCGTTACACATTTGGAAACCCGTGGGGGACTCACATATGAAAAGGCAGGGGATGCTCGTCGGAAGGATTTGAATTTAACTCCTAAGGGAGAGTAATGTGGACGTTGCTTGAACTTCATTAGACCCCATAAGGCCACTTAAAACGGAAGAGGTTTGCTCACTGCCCCGACTGTTCAAGAAAGGATCCCGTGCGCACTTGTAGACCTGACTCGCGTGCTCGAGAGATCACCGGAAATCAAGCCTGACAACAGAAATTGAATGAGAGCGTTTCTTTTATTATTATTTCCTCGAATGCACCCTAACGGATACTTTAACAGCTAAAAATGGTGACGTTTCGTCATCAACATCCTAAGTGAGACCAGAATCCTTGATTTGTACCTGAAACGACAAGCATCCCCGAGCTTTTCATATAGGAGTCCCTCCGGGTTTCGAACATTAGCCGTCTAAGGCCGTTCTACAGTGGATTGCAGCATGTCAAGTTAGTTATTTTCGAGAGGTAGAAGGTATGACGATTTTTTCCTTGAAGGAAAATACTTATGGTTCTTCCTTAGCGACTCGATTCAGGGAAAGTCTTCGTGGTTTTTCCTTCACAAACCTACGTGATATTGTGAGTTCGAAAGAAATCGATATAAACGAATGATTAAAGGCTTCAGACGATTTTTTTTTAACACAGGAGACGGAAAGACAAACGCTACCTTTCGGTAAGTGGTTTCTTGACAGAAAAAGAAAAAACAATGAAGAAGAAAGGAAAATTATCATTAGTCACCACTAGGATTAGAACTCCCAAAGTCTCGTATGGCGAGCCAGCGCCTATCACACTGTGCCACTACATCAGTTAACGAAGGGCGAAAGTAATTATTTATTTACGTACCGCAGGCTGAAGTGTTTCGTTCAGTCCATACTTCACTTTTGACCAAACAAAATAATCTTGCCGTTTTTGACTACAGCACAAGTAAGACATGTACAAATACATGCAATGTAAAACGTGTAGGCAGGCCTGAGTAACAAACAGTTTCTTAACGTTGAACTTTTTCGTTTTGCAAATATTACAACACACCCCTGAATGGAAAAAGGCTTTATGGACTTGTTCGAAAGCTAGACTGCCCTCACATCACAAGTAGTTCCTTAATGAACAATGCCTCATAACACCCTTTCATAATATATTTTCCAAGTTCAGTGGCTCACAGCCACTTTGATTTGGTCATTTTCGTCATTTTCATTTTAAAAAAAATTGTGCCACTGTAATGCCTTGCACTTCAAAGGAGCAAATTCATCTCAGCATCAACAAATTCGTATTTCCACCATTGTTTTTAAATCATTAAAGTATCAGTCTTTCGTGGGGTGAAGGATGCACAGAGTTTTTCTGCTGTGATTCTTTGCAGTCCGGACATTCACTCAAAATTAAAACGTTGAAATCACACGCGGGACACTTCTCTTGAGTTGTACTTGATCCTTGGGAATTAGAGCTACAAGAAGCAGTGCTTCGTGAGTTTCGTTGACCAACATTGCGTTTAAAATGATCTCTGCCCGACGTAATGGAGATAGGGCTGTTCGGCAAAGAGTGAAAGCATTTCTCAGGACTTCTTTCGCGCCTAAGGGTCGTTGAACCAGTTATATTCTCACTGCTCCGCCGCATAAGCTTTTTCAGTGCACGATTCTTACTGCTGTTTGCCGCCATACCATCCATGTCATCTTGTGAGGAGTATAACACGCCTAAATGGCTTTCACTAACGCTACGCTGTCGGCGATCCTTTAGAAAGGAGAACTTTTTACGGATAGAATTCCGTTTTAGAACTCTTGAAGTATTCCTGGATTTATCTTTTCCTTCCGTTTGGCTTCCTTGCCCTGTGCTTTCTCCGTGCCCTGAGGTATTTTCAGCACCAGAAAAAGATGCTGGAGAGCGAGAGCGAAGCGAACGAACTGTATCAACAACAGATCGAAGACGACCACTTTTTCGTGGCCAAGCTTTGAGCTCGTACTCCCCTTCAGTTTCTGCCTTTGAGAATGATTTCAAGGGCGCACTTGGTGTAAACACTTCCCCAACCTCCTCCTCTCCACCATTGTACCTTCTCTTTGTTTGCATTGTACCAACCCAAGATGGAAGATTCCTCTCATCTTGTGGAGGTTGTTGACTGGTTTTTGGCGGGGATGTATGAAGCGTGCTCACAGTGGAAGGTAGAGAGCCATTGGTGCCTATTGAAACTGGAACTTCTGATTCAAGCGAGGGTTTCTCTGCGAGAATAAAATTTAGACACATTGTCTGATAATATCCATTGGGCGATTGTCAATTACTGCATAGTAATATTGTAACTGTAAGTGCTCTCCATGTTGAAAAAATTCAACAAATTCTAAATACTTTGTATGTCCAAGGCAAGTTTCCTGAACAGCGTTAGTCTACTACATTGTCTGTCACACAACGTCTCTATTGCGTGACGTTCCAAATAACCACTGGCTCTATAATAATTAGCATGAATTAGGTATAAAACTTTTGGATATGGAGGACCAAACAAAGTAGCATAAGCCGCTTTGTTCAAGAAACGAACCTACCAGACGACAAAAAACTCGGCAAAGTGATGGTAAGCTGGCACTACGAAGGCTAAAGTACTAGTGATTCAGCTAGTAAGGCCAGTCTTCCTCAGGGTCGAGGCAATAATAAGAGGAAACAGTTCTTTAAATTTGAATTAAAACTATGGAATTCAGTTACTATGCAATGGAAGTTAATAGTTAATTAGTAAAGATTACTTGGTGGCGTGATCTGGTGTGCATGTTGTAGTTAGCAAAGACTACGAAACGCGAAAGTACTTTCGCGCGCTGCTCGCCCCCAGGATTTCGCAAGGCCATTTTTTTTTCTCGCGGTTTTCATTCGTGTCACGCACGACGGACTAAACGAAAGACGGACTCCTCGTAGTCTATAGTCAGCAAGATATTAGTGACAGTAGACAAAAAAAAAAACAAACCTCTCTGCGCTTGAGACTCAATGTTGTTTATGTTGTTATTGGTGTTGTCATCTTCCGCCTATTATGTTATCAAATAGATTGGTTAGTATTGTTACATTACGTTGACCTTTCAAGGGAAATGAAACGAATTAAGGCTCAATATAGATTCTCACCGATTTCTCAATGCTTAGTAATAGTTTGATAAGTTTGTGCAGCTATTTCCATTTCTGTCGCGTGATATCAAAGCTGACTCGAACTGCAGCCTCTTGAACTATGACACAGTCTGTTTCTCACAAGAAACATGGGTTTGGAGAACAAATGAGATGCTAACATTTTTCTGGAAAAAGGAAAGGGAACGGCAAATATCTAGCCACATAAAGTAATGTAATTTTTTGGTTTGTTTTAAAGTGCGTTTATTAACTATCAGTTTTTGATGACTAGACACTGGGTGAATGGGTCTTGGTATCTTAATCTCTTCTGCTGACAAGAAAGAAGAAAGGTTTAAGAAGACGAGCATGAAGGTGCGTGACATTGTTGACCGAATAGGTTGCGTTATATTGCCTGCTGTGTGCGTTACTTGTAACATATTCATCCTTACTTGTGGAGCCGTGTATTTGAATGACAGCTGTAGCTCTCCACTTTTCACTCCTCGGAGTCTACACCAGCGCTTCTCATACGGAGCCTGTGAAACGTTATGACAAGTTTGGTATTAAACATAGTTGTGTTTTACGACCTGAAACTTTTCTTTTAGGGCTTGGGGGAAGGGGTATTACTGAAAAGGGGTTGTTTTCCAGCAAATTCAAAGACGATGAGGAGGAAATGTTCTTACCATTCCTAAGTCTTTAAGTTTCTCCGTCGTAAAACCTATTTGTCCCATTCTCTCTTGTGACAGCGGATCTTTATCCCAGACTTCCTGAAAGGAAGAAAGCAAAAATGATCATTCACATTCTCTATTTGTTAACGTATCCGGGAAAATATTGAAAATTTAAGAATTTCCTGACTGCATATCAACTGGTGGGAGATAAGTGACAATTTCAGTGATATTTGTTCAGTAACTATATTTATATATCAACTAGTTGAACTATGGGAACTAGTTGAACACTGGGAATCCTTCCGGCCATGGAAGACGCACGAGGCGTTCAGCCCTGTCCGAGGGAAACCCGTTCTCTCTTTAACAATAACAATAACAATAACAATAACAATAATGCGCTTTTGAATATTTTATAGAAAAGGCGCAATACAAATAATAAATGTTATTGTTGTTATTGTTATACTATGAAGTAAATTGAAGTAGCGCCTTCCGATAGGAATTATTTACGGTTTAGTTTGTTAGTTTGTTAGTTTCATATGGAAGGAAGTCCAAAAGTAATAGTTTATGAAGGCTGAAAACACCAAAGAAATAAAAACAGAACTGAAAGAACAACGATGGTTGATCAGTTGAGGAAGATTTACACGACATAAACGAACAGCTTGCCGTAGCAAGGCAGAATTCTTCTTACCAGAAGCAGCAGTCCATTCACATCAGGCATGGCTATAAGAGCCGTTTCTTTCCACACTGGGTCAAGTGTGTTCATAATGGTTCTTGTTCTAAATTTCTCTCGTCCTTCACTACCTTCCTTTACTGTTACAAACGGATCACTTTTACCTGAAAAAAATTGCGCTGGGTAACGCGGCTTTAACAATTCCTTCCGGATTCATTGTAATTTTGTTAAGAAAAATGACTGGTCTTAGAGCAATGTGTTGTAACCAATCAGAGCGCAGAAATTTCTCGTACATACAATCACTTGTAAAACCAAAACCAATCGCGGAGTGACCCACGTGTTCTTTCCCGCGCTTTTACTGATTACATGGTTTTGCTTCGAGTTCTGATTGGTTTGTATTTCTGTTTGCTAAATTGTGCTTGTTTGCATGATTTTAGTCTTATTATAAACGGCAGTCATTACAAAACGTGGGCTCATCATTGAACTCAAAACATTACTGAACCAGTTGTTCATGCGACGTTGTTGCGTCATCTTGCCATCAACGTAGAACCAGGTCTATACAACTATGAAATATGTTTTTGTTAGTGAATGATTTTAACTTTGGGAAACATTGCAGTAGATGGAGATTTTTGATTGGCTGTTTCAAATTTTCGCAGAGTTAAAGGGCAAATGAAATTTTGCGCGAGTACCTGAAAGTGACGGTGGAATGAAAAAACAAACATAGAACAAACAAGGAATTGACAGTAATGCTGTAAACGTGAACGTGTACATACCATTGACATCCTTTGCTACCAGATTACGTCCTTGGTAAATATTTATTTCAACAGTTCCTCGCTCTGCAAGAGAAAGTTAAATACTGAGACGAAACAAGAAATATTATCTGTTATTTTCCATTTCTTGGGGCCGACCTCTGTAGTACGTGAAAAGAAAAAATAAGTATTGTTAAGTCAATTCCTGGCAATTTGCTGTTTGCCGTTATCATTTCCAGCTAAACAATAGTATTTCAAATCGGCTGGAATACCTGCTCTCAGCAATGCCTCCAGTGTCTGTACCTCAATCTTAGCATCTTTCTAAAGATTTTTAACGAACAAAAGTACGTTCAAACTGTCAGGCGTGGTATGGTGTAATTCTAAAGCTTGCTGGAGTGCAGTCTTATTCACTGGCAGCAACTTACCGGTCCTGGAGGTTCTCCCTCTGGAAGTCCAAGGCTGCTTTCTTTTATTTCTAGAAAAATGAACATCTTGAAGTAAGGAAATAAATTCGGCAAGTCGTAGAGAAAAGAATGATACACTGGGCCACATGATTTGGCTATATTGTACTGAGTGTTCTCTTGCCAGGTCAGCCATGGCAATTGGCCGCGAGAGATATAACAGGTTTACTAAACAGACAAGTACACTTACCCGACTTTGCGACTGATTGAACGGGTCTGAAAATGGCGGACACGCAGAGCTTCCCTGCTTTCATCATACCAGAGCCCTTCACTTTATACAGAAGATCAAGGTTTTTCTTGAAAAGTACGGGAGATATCTGGAAATGTCACAGGAAACTTTGTAAAACGTCTGGTTAGTGGCTGAATTTAAACGAAGTAAACAGTGCTCTCGAGAAGTCGTGGAAAGGAATAATTATTAAGGCAGACATGAGATTGTATAGAGACACTATCGTCAATGCAATATTCAGCAGCAGTTTCAGTGATAAGTTCAAAAACGAACCCGGCCAAGATATCCATGACGTCCTTTTTAAACTCGTGGATACGCGAAGCGAAGAAATGTGTTTGTTGCGGGGACTCCGATATGCAAATGTGTCACTCACTCACTCACTTACTCAGTCAGGTGTAGACACTGCTCGTAATTAGTCGGCCCGAACGAGAGCGCCCGAGTCCGACGCCATGTTGGAATAGTAACCGCGCCCGACGCCATATTGGAATAGTAACCGTGCAGTCAGTGCGAGCCTACTGCTCAAGGGAAAATATAACGCCCGGGCGGAGTATGGGGTTGGACACCTGGATGTTGCTTATACAAGGTAGACGTGTTAATAAACCGCTGTACATGTTTACCTTGCTTGCTTGCAGTTAGCACGGTTAGCTTTGCTTGCGGTCAGTGTCACTCCAGTTTGCTTGCGGTTAGCGTCACTCCATTTTGCTTGCGGTTAGTGTCACTCCATTTTGCTTGCGGTTAGCTTTCATTTGTGTGTTAGGGTAACTCTATATTAATTTATATTACTGTTCATTATATGTAGTTTAAATTTTCCACCTTCCGGCAGCTAGCAGCTCGGTGGTACAGTGGTAAGTAAGGGCACAGTGGCCCGGGTTCGACTCTCAGTGAGGGCAAATTAATGTAGTTCTTTTTCGTCATAAAATGGTTACAAGACTTAGAATTTTAAGTCATATTTAGTTGACATACTGTTTCTTCGTGTAGGAACCTGAGAGGAAGTCACCCTCAATCTACGCCCGTGCGGTAGTAACACCCACTGCTCAATGCCTGCATTGTGCTAGCCCGAATATTGATGACTTTGCAGCTTTTACACGACCATTAATAGTAGGTGTTTCGCCAAATTGAAGTGGAGTTGACCTCGAATGTTCGAATTAGTACTATGGCCAACTTGAAGGCTGAATTTCAGGAGCATTTGAGTCGTCCAGGCGTTCAAAAAATTATGACCAGGAGATGTGCATTTGTTTGCTGGAAAGTGACCTAAAAAGCTAATGTGGTAAGCTTTGATGAGAACGTGTCTTATTCCTCGACCTTCATGAGCTTATATGAGCGAAACGAACAACTTTTAATGAGCGAAAGAGGTATTGAATACAAGATAAACATCGGCACCATTGTATAATATTGTAATTTCATTTTTATAATTTAGTAACATCTAAACCTGAGGCCAGCCGAAATATTGTTTTAACTCAACGACGTTGTGTCAGCCTTGCAGTAGTGACGTATTATCGTTTTACTTTTCAAGTTTGGCTGATTAGATCTGCTGTGAGATCCATCGTTCAATCAAGCAGGACCTTCGTTCACCGCTTTGCAGTTTAAACACTTAAGTTTTTCATGTTGAGTTGTCCATGTTCAACCGGCATCGAGTTAAGTTTAGATTAAAGTTGTGTTCTCTATACTTGTCTTGTTTATTTCAGTACATTGATCTGAACTCTAAGTGGGATGTGAAATGCACATAACTTGGAAAGAAACTCCCAAATACTTGATTTTGATTAGCTTAAATGATTTTTACCCTGTCTTTTGTTTACACTTTTGTTTCCTGGTTGAAAAGATAACAAAGGGAAAGAAACCCCCTGTGAGCTTGTCCCCAATTATTAGTTAATACTAAATACATTGACACTTAAATGAAACTGTTATTATTATTGTTGGAACACATTTATGGTTGACAGATTCGTCGGATCAACACTGAAAATGCTTGCAAAAGAGTATCTTATATTGATGTATTTTACGTGCAATATATATAAAGACAAGCGGTTCCACATTGAAAAAGTGCTGTCTCATAAGAAACCTTACCTATAACGTTGAATGAAATGCAATGAAAAACGTTTGTGAGCTCGTACGACTTGAATACATGCAAATTTTTCCAGCAGGCAGATCAACATCAAGATCTGGGTGTGAGGGAAGGGGGAGGGGGGGGGGGGGGAGGGGGGAGAGTACTCTATGATTTGTTGGGCAGGAGTGTCCTCTGTGACCCAAGAACCCTTAGCCTTTACCACTGCATGTTCTGCTGCAATTTTGCCATCCTAGCTATTCTGGACGTATGTCTTTGTAATATGTGTGCAAAAAAAAGCCAACGAAAAAAGCCTACACTTTGTGAGTTAAGTGCGACCTTGCATGGTACAAACCCGGCTTGTTTTAACAGCATTTAATAATATGCCAGTAATTGCAAGTTCACCAATATGTTTCATCTCTAGATTACCTAATCCACGAGTTTGGCTATAGGTCTCCTTTGATTTGTTTCAAACTCACCTCAGTCAAAGACAGGTTGCATGATCCCATGAAGTCGCCTCTTTCATCTTTGATCATCTTAATAGCATTTGTATCTTTGTCCAGGACAACAAACGACAACGTTGTCTAGGAAAACACAAAACACGTCATGACGCGGTTCATCAGTAAGAGCAAGGCACGTTTGCTTCCCTAGAGTAGATCACAAGTAACTTCAAACCTGGGTAAAATCAGCAACAAGTATTTCCACCATGGTGTCCCATACAGGACTAAGAGTTCCCTTCACGGCCTCCCCGCGCTTGGCCTAAAATGAACAAACGAATAATTAACAATTATTGGACGAAGTTGAGCAAACTATCGTGATTAGTCATAAAAATTACAATTTCCTCGATTGTGATTGGTTTAAAAAACTCCTATTTTCCACTAATTCACTTGCCAAGTTGTTATCGGACAGTTCAATAAGCCAATCACATTCAAAGTTGTAGTTTAAATCAACCAATCACATTCAAAGTTGTAGTTACGTGCGTGCGCGCGCTTGATTTGGGTTTTTGGCGCCTAATTGCCGGTAGGAGGCGCGGTGGCCTTAGAATGTTTACATCTCCTTTGTAGGTATTTTAATTCAAATGTTCCCCTTCTGTCATAACTTGGCTATTGTTCTTTTCTCGGAAATTGTCGTTTTTATGATTAATTGGTAATAAGACTCAGTGTCGTCCAATTCGGTCTGTAAACATACTCGTGATAAACAAATCGGACTCCCGCTGTGCGGTCGTCCGATTTTGTTATCACTCTTATGATAACAGATCGAATTGCACTCCACTCAGTCCTATTACCATTACTTGTCTTGCAGATCAATTATTTGCCGAAGCCGAGGAATTGATCGGCGATACACTGACAAATAACGATATTTTGTGATAACCGAGTTCAATAATTGTTTTATCATTCGATCACCAAACTTTGTTTTCTTATTTAAATCACTCTCTGACGGCTCAGAGGAGCAATCTGCTATTTTTCACCAGAGATCATGGTTACAATTACGCACGAGCAGAATATTATTTGCAGCAAAACACATTCAGACGGTACTACGCATGAGCAGACCATTATTTGTAGGCAGCTATTTGCAGGTCATGTGGTTGGCTCTCAGCCAATGAAAAGGAAGAAAAAAATGCATCGAATGATAAGGTCATAAGACATTTGTTTGTGGCGTGGTACAGAAGGAAAGCCATACATTTCTAGCCTGTCTTCACCAAATGGTGTCTTTTTAAAATTTAATTCAAATTCTCAATCCAGCCGGTATTAATAAAGTAAATTGGTTGTCGGTAGTCTCGAGTTCAACTCCTCGGTCACGCTTTGTAAATAGCAAACTGGTCTGCTTCCCACCATTTGAAATTCTTAAACAGATTATGTTTTATTTGTAATATTTATTTATTTTATAATAACTTATTGGCCTACGATGTATGTCAAACTGTCGATTTCATGTAAAACGCGTATTTTGAAATCGCTCTCAACTGGAAATTTTGAAAACGGAGATGTTTTAACTCCTTTCTGGTGGCCCCATGATATGAGGAATGTCATGTCGCACGTGCATTCACTGGCGGATAGGAACGATAGGAAAACGGAAAGCTTTTGAAATATGTTCCCAAAATTTTGATTTTAACTTGTAGTTGGGGGCTTAGGATTAAACAGCGATAAACCTTGCGTACCTGTCTGCTGTTTTCATATATAACGCAGTAGGGATCACTGAGTCCGTGTTTGTCCATGGGCACTAAGCTGTGACCGGTGTGAGCACACACGAGGAGCACACCTGAAACTAAAGGCGGGCATCACAAAAAGAAATCTTTTACAATGGTAACTTCGCCATCACTCGGCCACGGAAACCCATCCAACTACTCAAGTCTTCAAAAGTATAAATATTAATTGAAAAAGTGCCAAAAAGTCAATTGCAGTCGAACCCCTATTAAGCGGCCACCTATTAAACGGCCACCCCTATTAGGCGGCCAGCAATCAAAGTCCCGATGAGGTTTTTAGCATTGTTTTTACCTCTATTAGGGCCGATTTACACGGTACGACTTTGTCACATGCGACAAGCTTACGACAGGCCTACGATATGACTTAGGACCATTTACACGCGCTCGACTTTTTCACTTCCAAATTAAATACGCAAAAGTTTGCTCCTGGATTTTCGGAGCGAAAGTTCTAACAAACAGTAAAAAAATATTTTAGCTGTCCTGCGCTTTGCAAAAACTTTCTAAAGAGATGTTTTTCGCTTTAATCCGTCCAGTACTTTTCGAGAAACGTCTTCATGTGAATCAGTCGACAACAAGTTCGTCCGCCATTTTGACGAGAGAACACTTCACCTCGTCCCCCACTCAGTAGAAATTTGTCTCAAAATACGTCATTTTCTATCGACTTCGGCTACGATTGTCGCAGCGTTTTAAAACATGTTTTAAAATCCTATGGCATTTTTTTGACGTACACAGTAGTCGTAAGCGAGTTGTAGGTTTGATTTACACGAAACAACTCATGTCGTAGGCCTGTCGTACGCGTGTCGCACACGACAAAGTCGTACCGTGTAAAATCAGCCCTAAAGCCAGCCCCTTTTAAGCGGCCACTCTCCATTTCCCTCAGGGTGGCCGTTTAAGGACGTTCGCACGAAAATTTTCCAACATTGATTTTTTTCTTAGACTTTTACCACTGTGAGATTATGAGTTAGATATGTCAGAAATGTAAAAAAAAAAAAAAAAAAAAAAAAAAAAAATTGAGGGGTCACCGACTTCGTTTTGGAGAGAACATGCCCGGAAGAACAACCTAAATCTGAAAATATTGGGCTTCGTTAATAGTGGACCTATTAAGTAAATTAAGTCAACTGGTGAGGTTCCTTAAAGAACAAGTTCGCATTTAGCGACCATAGTTTCACGCGCCTTGCAGCCGCAAGATGGCAGAATTTGATGTCCCGTGGACAGAAATCTTGAATTTCTTTTAACTTCCCACATTATGCTTTTTGTTCATTTTTGGACAATGTGGAGGTAATTGTAAATAAAATCTGTTTCTGGAAAGAAAAATAGGGGTCACCGAACGTCCAAGATCATTAAATCCAGGCAAAGCTATAACAGTGGCCATCTGCCCTATCATTGTTCATTTTATTACTTAGTGCGCGCGCTCATGCATGATGTGCGTGTGAATTTGAGTGCGCAGTATGAATGCACAGAAACAATCCACCATAAGAAAAAAGATGGCGGCTATACATTTTACCACAATGCCTCGCGAACCTAACACAGCCCAAAAGGCACAAAGAAAGCCTTATAATTACAATATTTGTCCCTGTACTAAGGATATTAAGTAGCCTAGGTTTGAAGATTTTATGACGTTTCTGTACGTTTTTATGAACGTTGTTTAGGTTTTCGTGCGCTAAGAACTATGGGTAAATGTAACATTCCCATCTTTTTTCCTACGGAGGATTAGCGCGAACGTCCTTAATGGGGTTGAACTGTATTTAGCAGACTTTTCGGGTCTGGCACTTCTTCAGTGTCTTATTCCTCGTGTCCAATCAGAAATTGCAAGACCATTGCAAAAGCTATCAGCTATTATCATCAGGATACGTCGTGTTGCTTAGCAACATCCCAACTGAAAAATGGCGGACTCTGATTCCTTGAGATGTTTATCTTATCAGTATATTTTTCCAGGACTGTCACCAAGCAATGTTAATTCTTACAATCCTCATTAGAGCTACTGCATGTCAAGATGCTACAAAAAAATTGCTTCCTGTCGGCACACGGTATTGTAATGATGTAGTCTGACATTTCACGCTGTTAGAATAGGAACTGAATTTAAATTTTATCTCGCGCTTGCATTTATAAATTAGTTCACACTAAATTCCACTGAGGCTAGGACTGCACTGCCTGTAAGTGTGGAGTTATGAATTTAAAATATATTCACCTTCATTCGGGTGCAAATTTCGTAGTCTGCTGGTGTAATTTCTGCTGAACTCTTCATGTGTTATTGTGTGGCAAACATCAATCACTGGTAGAGATGTGTATTCCATTTGCACCGTCAGGGAAGCAGGTTTGAAAGATGATTTCTCCAACACTTTTTCACTAGATAAAAGACAACAAAGAATGATCACACCCATGTTACCTCGCTATCAACGACATATATTCTTCCATCATGATCACCACACTGGTCAGAGGAATAAAGTGAAGTACTGTCTTGCTTAGAAGTTCAGTTTACTTTTAGCCAGTAATTCGACGCTTCTCGGTGCTGTCATTAATCTCCCACGAAAAGGACGCCTGTGATTCATGCTGAGGATGTCTTAACTGATGTGAACAATCAAACTCCTTGTAGTATTGCCATTACCCAAGCAGGAACAATGCAAGGAGTGGCTTTCTATTGTTTGTATAAAACTAAACACGCAATGATCAAACAGCTTGTCACTGCACCAGCAGGTACGGTTTAAACTACTCAGTGTGCTTGTAACCGGTCGAAAGCGCGGGAAATGTCTCGTGAGTCACTTCACGATTGGTTAGGTTGCCACCGCCTGATTGGCCGAAAATACACAATCCTCATTCTGACTGGTTAATCAAGTGATCGTGCTGCAACACATCAGTCGTTGTTTACTTACTGTAGAGGATTACTCTCCAAGCAAAAATTCGAAAGCAGCAGCACATGCTCAGCCACAGTGTACTTGGTGCCGAGTTTTCGTCTTCCTTTGAGCTTGATTACAAGCTGAAAACAATTGGCAGCATTTGTCATTTGTGTAAGCGCGTGCTCAGAGGCAGAATGTCAACCGAACAAGGTAGTACTTATAAGCTGAACAAGACAAGATTTTGGCAAGACTGAGGATAGTCGATATAATGTCACTTCAAAAGACAAAAACTGCAACACTATTTTAACTTCTTTAACCGGCTAAACGCGACAGCGGTTTGCGATTTCTAATAATCTTAGTTTAGTTTAGTTTAGCTTCTCTCCGATGCTTTTTCAAACGTTTCTTGTAGCTAACCTTAGCATGTGGAAGATGGGTAATTAGACTTGCTGACTGTGGTCAATAATCAATAACACATGCATGTATAATTTATTTTTTTCTCCACACTCCCCCACATTTACCTACACGACCTGTATCTCATTAAACCAGTTCTTCCATCCTTATCTTATTAACTCAAAGCAGATGAATTCATGAATAAATTGATCTATTCATCCGAGGTATACTACTTAAATCATGGAAAATATAAATAATGTGTCTTGCCATGTACAGTCCAGTATGAAACCATGTTGATATATACTTCACCTTGTCTGCATGTAGGTTATATACCAGAAGAGACACGTGATCAGTCCAAGGATCATCTCCCATCACCTCCCTAGTGTATTGCTTTTGACCGTTAATCTTCACAGAGCACCAGTACGGGTCATCTGCCACAGACACAAGTCATGTGAAAGAGGTTCGAAACTACCCGAAAGTTACAATATAAAGGTGAAGGTAATATTTATATAAATATGCTGAGAGATCAAATAATCTTAGAAAATTTGCCTCACTTTTTTAATGTTTTTGTTTTGTGAACTCTGTGAATTTGGTCTTACATGAAGTCACTAACTCCTACCAGCCTGGACTCTATCGTACAGTGACGTCACCAATTTGCATGCCGTCGACTCCCCTTCCCAGGCTTCGCGCAGTCAGCGAAACAAAAGAGAACGCGGCCAGTTTTGAGCTCTTAATTACTTGATATGATTAGTTTTACTCTCATTACCATTTTGGTCTACAATGTTTTGATATTGTATGGAGAAATTACCCGTTGATGGCTCTTGCGGTTGCCCTTATTAGGGATACAACACTGTACAGATTTCTCACCTGTTAATTTTCCGTGAGACCCTCCACTGATAGTCAAAGTAAGCACACCACATGCTAATAAACGAAATACAAAAAAAATTTGACACTTTTTTTTTGTTTTTGTTGTTGTTCAATTCATTCAGTTAGGTGAAATGCTTACTGGGGAATTTCTTTAAAGGTTATTATGTGGAGACGGAGCAGATGATAAGTATTTCATGGGAGCTCCGCTTTTAGGCTTGGCTAAATCTATGTATTACATATATACTTAGTTTGGGTCAAAGGAAGATTTACTAAAGCGGCCCGAGTATTGGTGTTCCCTTCTCAACTCTAAAGAATGAATTTTGTATGTTACATGTAACGTTTTTTTTTGGTATACTTTGTAACTGTAATCACTTATAACGTAGACATTTCATTCCAAGACCAAAACAATTGGTTAAACGAATAGCCCTTTTCACGGTTAATTTTTCTCATTTACATTACAATGTAATCCAACGTGGATGCGAGGCAATTTCGGGCAAAAACTACAAAATAGCCCGAAATTGCCTCACATACATGCTAGATTTTATTGTAATGCAAATGAGCAAAGGTAACCGTGAAAAGGGCTATTCTAGCTCCTTTAAGGCCGACAGAAGCCGGAGATAGGAAGCCAGGGAGAGACTGTTACCAGGAATCTCTCGGGGCCTTAACTCTGTGTCATTCTCAGCCCCTAAACTGCAAACGTTTTTTAGTGCTCTTCTTTGATAAGAAGCAAATAGTTGTAACAAGTGCTAATTTAGTTTTCCAGATGACTCACCATACGCCGCTCCTCTTCCTACAACTTCAGGATCGTTACAAAAAGGAATTGTTACGTGACCAGGATCTACCAGAGCTGAAGGTAAGAATAAGATCTTTGAGCTGAGACATGTTAACGCGCTTATCAACTCCATGTAACACGCTTATCAACTCATTGTCACATTTCTTATGATATAAATTAATTACAAGAGAAGATCAAGTTAAGATTACCTTGGTCTTTTCCTGTTAATTACAAATGTAACAAAAAATTAAAAGGCTTTGTAGAGGTCAGTAGGCTGACCACTTCTTTGTTGTTAAACTTTTGACCAGTGCCAGTTATGAAATCATGGAAATACAGAGTTATATCACCTAATTTGAGGGAATCATGGACCATTTGTGTTATCCACTGCCTTAGTAGAGGAACCTCCATTAGTTGCACTGCCTTTAGGAAACGAATGTCGAATGATACTTGTGGTCTAAAACAAACGGTAACAAGACGGGTTCATTAATCATTGTTATTATATGGCTTGTTCTTGTAGTCGATGTAACGTGCGCTCAGGTTGGCTAATTGTAGTGCATTATTCTCCCGTAATGCCCACGGGCCGATCACCGGCTTGCTAAAACAAAGCAAAAAGCCGTATAATAAACAACTTATTAACCTCGAACGTTTGGTCTTTACGGGAAAATCTCAAATCGGTCAATACGGCAAGGTCTCAGTCTGAGATTTTCCGTAAAGACCTAACTCTTGGTTAATAAGTAGTTATTGTTTTTTCTATCATTTCTCGACATTGTCAAGGTTGTCATCTTAAGTATATGTCATGTTGTGTAGCAATATTCAAGTCGAAAACAGCACTTTTAATCTATATTCTTGGAGCCGCATGTTCGAGCAACAAGGCTATAGTTCATGTTCAACCTTCAGCTTTATTATTAGTCCTTGTCATAAATTTTTCTTACTCCTCGGTGAAACATAAGGACACTGCTGCCACGTGAGGAAACGGAATGTTTCGATTGAACAACAACACCAGCTGAATGTTGCCGTGGATGTGAAGATCTTCTATTGCAACATCTGTGTATGTACCGAGAAACCTGCAGAATGGCAAAATGGGTTCAGTTAGGTTGCGTGAAACAGCTTTCTCAGACTCATTAATCAGATTCATCAAGTTTAAACAAAGTAAATCATGACCGTGACGGGGTTTGAATATCTGATCTTAAGTAGGATAGATTTTAACGATTTTTTTTTCTCCGTTTTCTTCTCAGTTTTAGTCTTGGTTGAGAAGATATATCAAACACGAATACTGTGTTAGACCACATTTTCAAACACCGAAAAGAAAGTTGAAAATACGACGCGTAGCGGAGTATTGTTGACGAACTTCGAGGTGATGTGAAGTATATATGAATAATTCCACTTTCACCTTCCTTGCTTGCTTGCTTGCTTGCTTGCTTGCTTGCTTGCTTGCTTGCTAGCTTGCTTGCTTGCTTGCTTGCTTGCTTGCTTGCTTCCTTCCTTGCTTGCTAGCTTGCTTGCTAGCTTGCTTCCTTCCTTGCTTGCTTGCTTGCTTGCTAGCTTGCTTGCTTCCTTCCTTGCTTGCTTGCTTGCTTGCTTCCTTGCTTGCTTGCTTGCTTCCTTGCTAGCTTGCTTCCTTGCTTGCTTGCTTGCTTGCTTGCTTGCTAGCTTGCTTCCTTGCTTGCTTGCTTGCTTGCTTGCTTGCTAGCTTGCTTGCTTGCTTGCTTGCTTGCTTGCTTGCTAGCTTGCTTGCTTGCTTGCTAGCTTGCTTGCTTGCTTGCTTGCTAGCTTGCTTGCTTGCTTGCTTGCTTGCTTGCTAGCTTGCTTCCTTCCTTGCTTGCTAGCTTGCTTCCTTCCTTGCTTGCTTGCTTGCTAGCTTGCTTCCTTGCTTGCTTGCTAGCTTGCTTCCTTCCTTGCTAGCTTGCTTGCTTGCTTGCTTGCTTGCTTGCTTGCTTGCTAGCTTGCTTGCTTGCTTCCTTGCTAGCTTGCTTGTTTGCTTGCTTGCTTGCTTGCTTCCTTGCTTGCTTGCTAGCTTGCTTCCTTCCTTGCTTGCTAGCTTGCTTCCTTCCTTGCTTGCTTGCTTGCTTGCTTGCTTGCTAGCTTGCTTCCTTCCTTCCTTCCTTGCTTGCTTGCTTGCTTGCTAGCTTGCTAGCTTGCTTGTTTGCTTGCTTGCTTGCTTGCTTGCTTGCTTCCTTGCCTGCTTGCTTGCTAGCTAGCTTGCTTGCTTGCTAGCTTGCTTGTTTGCTTGCTTGCTTGCTAGCTTGCTTCCTTCCTTGCTTGCTTGCTTGCTTGCTTGCTTGCTAGCTTGCTTCCTTCCTTCCTTCCTTGCTTGCTTGCTTGCTTGCTAGCTTGCTAGCTTGCTTGCTTGCTAGCTTGCTAGCTTGCTTGTTTGCTTGCTTGCTTGCTTGCTTGCTTGCTTGCTTCCTTGCCTGCTTGCTTGCTAGCTAGCTTGCTTGCTTGCTAGCTTGCTTGTTTGCTTGCTTGCTTGCTAGCTTGCTTCCTTCCTTGCTTGCTTGCTTGCCTGCTTGCTAGCTTGCTTCCTTGCTTGCTTGCTAGCTTGCTTCCTTCCTTGCTTGCTTGCTTCCTTCCTTGCTTGCTTGCTAGCTTGCTTGCTTGCTTGCTTGCTAGCTTGCTTCCTTCCTTGCTTGCTTGCTGCTAGCTTGCTTGCTTGCTTGCTAGCTTGCTTGTTTGCTTGCTTGCTTGCTTCCTTGCTTGCTTGCTTGCTAGCTTGCCTCCTTCCTTGCTTGCTTGCTTGCTTGCTTGCTTACTAGCTTGCTTGTTTGCTTGTTTGCTTGCTTGCTTGCTTGCTTGCTTGCTAGCTTGCTTGTTTCCTTGCTTCCTTGCTTCCTTGCTTCCTTGCTTCCTTGCTTCCTTGCTTCCTTGCTTCCTTGCTTCCTTGCTTGCTTCCTTGCTTCCTTGCTTCCTTGCTTCCTTGCTTCCTTGCTAGCTTGCTTGCTTGCTTGCTAGCTTGCTTGCTTGCTTGCTTGCTTGCTAGCTTGCTTGTTTGTTTGCTTGCTTGCTTGCTTGCTTGCTTGCTTGCTTGCTTCCTTCCTTCCTTTGAACTTCGAGGTGAAATGTGGTCTTTCGTGTTTGATATATCACATCAAACAAACGGAACATGAAAGACCATTTTCATCATCACAATAACTTTATAACTACACTGTTAGTTGGTAAAGGTTGTCCGTAAAAGCTAAGGGAAAAGTTGTTTAATTAATTTATTTAAAGGATAGAACATGCGCGCTAAGAGTTGGTTTAAAATCCTTCAAGGTGCTTATCTGTCTTAGTTTTAGTGGCAGAGCGTTTTAGTCTTAGACAGACTAGGACTGAAAAAAAGTTTCGGTTTGCCAGTCAATCTAGAACACAGTGTACGGAATTGAAAGCAAAAGAGAAGACGATGTGGGTGGAAGGTCAAATAAAAACAAATGATGTATGGAAGACACAAGTGATTCCTGTCAAATCGTCTGTTGAAGATCCCAGATGTAGCTCATTCAAGTTGCTACACCGAAATGGCTGATAAATACTGAGCACTAGGCTACTTAAAACACTTTTATGATATTAAATAGCAATGTTTAATTCATAGTACTACAATTCATACCCCTTGTTACCGAGTCTGATTCGGATAACAAATCTGGCCTCTGGCGATGTCAGACCGGCGTCCAGGTGAATAACTGCTTGATATTTACCTCTAGTCATCAGATCATCTGGAGGGTGGTTGAAGTTTAATTCTGAAGCTTTTATATTTCGGTTATCGTCATGATTGTCGTACGCTGTCACATTTTTGAAGTATGGCGTTCTGTTGCCTAATGTGAAGTCGAGAATCTCTATAGAACCTGAATAGACAGGAACAGCGAGATTAGTTTGTTTGTACACGTGATAGGGACCCGGAAGGAAGTAAAAGGAAGAAACTGGTGCAGACTCGATTTGAACGGACGATCGCACAATATCTGCTGACGCTCATTATTTGGTGATCTTTTTTTCCGGTTACATGAAAATGAGGCTGTACATTGCGTCAGAAAGGCAAAAAATGGGGTTTCAGAGGCAAGGTGTGCAGAGGAATAGCCTGATTTTGAAGATGAAAACCTGACGCTCGTTATTCAATATGGCTGCTACTGATGTTACTTGAGAAAAGTTTCTGCGAAAAATACTAGCTGGAGATGTCCTTTCAAGTTGGCTTAATCGTTAAGAAAGGCATTTGCAAACCCTGCAACCATGGTGTTGTCACAATGGAAAAATACTTGGACCCTTTAAAAGTTAGACTTTTTCCCAAATAAATGTAGGGAATAAATAGGAAAAATGATCAATCAATAAAGAAACAGGATCACCAAACGTCCGAGATCGTGAAGTAGATGCACGCAAAATTTCTACAGAGGTGTCCAGTTCGATAGTTAACAAGTTTTTACCTCAGCGCGCGCGCACGAAGTTTCTCATGGCGTGACATTGAAGCATTCCAGCGATGAACAAATAAGCATGCGCACAAACCACCCTTACCTACATATGACGGCTTGTGTGACTGGAGTATAGGTTCCAGGTTTCTCTTGATGCAGCTGAGCAACGATCTATCGCTAAAGACAAACCTACAAGAAAACTGACGATTACTTAAGTGAAGCGCTATAACTGCGCACGCCTCAAGAATATGGTCAAAATGGTACCCGGATTCCATTTTGCGCCGTGGCCCGTGGGATACCTGGGTGTGAGAGTAACCAATTTTACTTTGTTTCTGCGACCCAAAGTGTTTTAAAGTAAAGTTTTACATACGAATTAAGCATCAAAATAATTATAAACCAGTCGATTGGTGAGAGATACTTAGATTACTTGCATGTAAGAGGAAAGAGACTCAACGTCTTTTGTCCTAAACTAATTACTCTTACAATATATGATGTTTCGTTTGCACTTCCACACAAAATCTTTACACCTCGAAGACTTCTTTGCAAAGTCTTCTCACTTCAACACAAAACTTTCAATCAATCAATTTCATTTTATTAAAATCTAAAAGAACAAATCACTCTCAAAGTAGACCTGTGATGGAGGAAATCAATTACGTCTGGCGCGCTATTATTTCGTGGTAAATAATTTATAATGTTTTTTAAAGATAAAACCCTATTGAAGTTATACTGAACAGTAATTTTGTGGAACATGAGAGATAAAATTCAATAACACATAAATGAAAAGAAGATATGTTGACTTGGACATTTCACCTGGGTTAAAATCGTGAACAGGACTCATTTCAAATAAAGATGCCTAAATTATGCGGCCTACGTTTAATTTAATCACAGTAGGTCATAAAATATTCAAGGCCTTGTATGATTATTTCCTGAAAATGCGACTGCTGAGGTACGTTTCTTCGTCACAGATAGGATTGAGAAAAAGAAAACAAGACCACGATTTGAAGTAACCTCGAACTTAAATTTATCAATAACTTTAAAACGAGTCACATGACTGGCATATTAAAGAAACGTTTTGCCTCTTAAAAAATCTAGAACTGTCAAAACTTCCGCGAAGAAGTAGTCCTCGATTTGTCTTTGTATGTAACACGCTTGCTGTGGTAAATTCCAACTAAATGATTGTGTGTTGTCTAAGGAAAGAAATTTCCCACCCGAAAAACAAAGCAATGGAAAAACGTTTCTGGTAGAATTGCTTCATTAAAGTTTGAGGGACGCCATTCGTGTTAATCATGCCGGGTGAACTAATTTTAGATATAACTTGGATTTTACCAGGATAAATGTTCTTAAAAAAATCCATTTCGAAGAATTCTCAGGATTGAACCTAATAATTTCTCCTCTTTTTTTGTTGGTCGCGTTATATTACCCTGCGAGGAAGATACCAACTGCTCGCAGAGCATGTTATGTTGGAAAGTCATAAAAATCTATTTCACCCAGCAAGCAGACAGCAAGCTCCAGGAAATCATGAAAAATTTCTTTTCAGGAGAGTAGCCAGAATATTTTTATCCTTGTTTCCCTCTGAATAGAAACAATACGATGTGATTTCTGTTTAGACTGGTTTAAGAAATTCATTACATTTATCCTTTGAACTTTCTGACATAGTAATGAAAGCAATGAGATGCGTTCTCTATGGTAATCAGTCAGTCTTAAGAACGGGGCGACCTTAACAGCGCTGACTTGCTGCAGCACGCACTTAAGAAAAAAAGAAAGCCCGACAGCGAGATAAATGCAATTCAGTTCTTTCTCACACTTACCATCGGTTGATCATGAAGTTTAACCATTCTGTTGTTTCGGCATTCGACAATGCTTTTTCTCGCCTCTTATCAATCTCAGCTTGCTTTGCAGCAAGATCAATTACTTTTGTAGCGGTGTTTTTCCACCAGAAAAAGATCCAAGCAAGCAGAAAAAAAATCCATGATATGCTTACATCAGTCTTTCCAAGAAGCCAGGCTATGACGGTGAATATAAGCATGGATAATAGGAGTCTTTGGTGTTGATCTGCGCGATGCTGCCTTCGTCTCTGATCCTCAGCACCTGAACATTGTTTTGATGCCAATTTCTCGCCATCTTTATTACCGATTTCTTTTTCTTTTCCTTGCGTCATTTGAAACAGAGCGTTATTTTTGACAACCTCGCTGAAAACTCAAATCAAATCACTCTCGATCGGGCGCCTTTAATATCGCCGATAAGGAGGACTGTTTGTTTTGGTTTGAACGCTGTTACTTCTAATAGTCCTCGTGCAGAAGTTTCGTTCGCTCCGCACCGCAATGTAAATTTGAATGATTATTGCTGCAAGCAAACGCATTACCATTGGCTAATACCTTGGGGCATCAATTTAACAATAAGATCACGGCCTCGGAACAAATGTCACACGTTTATCCCACAACAAAAGAGACAAAAGGAGGGAATCTTTGTTCAATGAACAGAATCAATTATTGATTAAGAAAATTGCTAGCTATGTGCTCGTTGTGTTAGCACGGTTTATAAGAGTGTTTTATTTATAGGTTAATGAACATCATATAGAGTCCAGGCAGACGGCTTTTGAAAGTCGTTTTAACTTGTAAGATATCATCTGAAGTTGCGCCATTTTTCTCAGTAATGTGTACACAAACGGCAATGGTTTCGCAGTTCGTGATTTGAAATCGATCGCCGCACAATCTGCTTTTCTAGATGGCTATAAACAATTAGTTTGAATTAGTTCCTTATTCCCGATTCGTGGAATTTTGTCTTTTTCCTCAGAGGTTGTGCATTATATCCAGTTCAGCTGGTCAGCTATTGGCATACTAAACCTGCTGAAATATTTATACATATCTCAATTTGAAGTTGTCACAATGTCTAGGTAGCTTGAAATTGAAAACCTTCGTTTCGACGTTTGAGCCTCTGTAATCGTTTTCCAGCACGAACTTTGATCAATTTCTAAATCAAAATTGCTAAATGTTTCGAAGAAAACTCGTTACAGTTTATATTCTTAAATAACATTCGGGATTAAGTGATCGCGGTAAAGAAAAACCAAACCCAAAACATTCGGAAAAAACTAAAATATGTAAAGCAAAGAGGGAGTGTATGTGATGGGGGTGGCGAGGGTGCGGTGGGCTATTGGTTATCACACTGGACACTAGAATTGAATTCGAGAATGATTACAGTTGATGAAGTGAGACAATGGGGAGACACCTGATGACAACTTATATACCGTGTAGTATTGGGGCATGTCCACACTACGCCGGAGAAATTTCTAAAATTTCAAAACGCAGCTTTATTTCTACGGTTAGGCCTACCATCCAACACTTATCCATCGCGAAAACGGAGCTTTTCGAAAACGCTCTTCAAACCGGAGGAATTTGAAAACGCCGGCTTCGCGTTTTAGTGTGGACGGAAAATATTTTGAAAATGAAGTTTTTAGAAAACGATGAGATGACGACAATCATGTGATTTCCATGAGCGAGTTTTCTCACCCGAATCCAAAATGAGGGTTGCGTCATCAAATTTCTCCGGCATTCAACAAGGGCGAATGAAATAATTGCGTTATTAAATTTTTCTTAAGTTATAAATCGACTGAATGATGTGGACATTTCAGTGTGATCTAAACGAAGTGATGGTGTGAAAAAGCGGCAAAATTTCTGCGTGGTGTTCAGTTTTAAGTTGAATGAAACATGTGATGAGAGCGATCGATACAGTTTTCCGATATAATAATTCCTCACAGAATCTCCGCTTAAGTCTTCCCTATTCTGGAAAATTGTGTTAAGAGATATAGCTGTTACGAGAAGATCCGAAGTAATTACATGTCGTCACATGTAGCAAAGGTTTACCCTTGTACGGTCAGCTGTTGTCAAGACTACAAGTTTGTAAGAGTCTGAAACTGTGAGAAAAAGCCTTTTTAAATAAATGTTTCGTATTTGAGTTAAATGGTTACATTTTGTGACTATTTTCTTAGTTTCTGGGACCGCATTGTCCAATATTCCTTGTTTATCCGTAGCCAGTTCCATGCTCTCAGTCACTAGGGACGATCAAAAAAGCGAAAGAAGAGCTTCTGGGAGAAAATAAGGAAAAGATCCTACGAGGAAAAGAATTCTCTGGCATCCTTTGGTTGCACTTCTTGTAAAGTGATTAAATTTACTGAGAACCTATGCCTTTCTTCTAAATTACCACAAGCAAAAAGATAAGTACCTAGGCTCTCAAATTTGCTTCTTTTAATTTAAATTAATTGATCCCGACTGTTATTTTATTTTTGCTTTCTTTGTCTGGAGTACAAAGTGCGCTCAACCCTGACACTTCTATATGGGCGATCATTTTCACATTCTCCTTACATTATAAATACAGAAACTAGCAGACGGGTGTCGAGAATAAACAACTTCATCAACTTGAAGATCTGGTGTTAACGTTCCACTAACTTGATTCTCGGATCTAACATATGACAACTGTGCGTGGTCCATACTCATTTGTAATTGACTCGCCTGCCTTGAATGTAAATTATCGTAAAGATTGGTCCTCATCACGTACAGTAAAAACCTGAATGTAAAAACCTACTTGTTTAAGAACCTGCTGGCAGAAATTTGCCATTTTAATACCCAAAAATATAAGAACCTGTTTAGCCAAGCAAGATCAAGCAGGTTCTTTTATGTAGGTTACAGCTAAATTATGACAAACATTTTAATCAAGGAGTGTGACTGAGATTGTAAATTTATATTACAAGAAAATACATAATACAGATGTGAATAAATACTGCATATTCAAGGCCAAACCCAAGTTCATTTATTTTTCTGGTATTCAGCAACTGTATCTCTTTCATAGATCTAATTAAGAAACTAGTTAGCCTAAATAGACCTTTCCCGCATTCCACTTCGGTGCGTTCGAACAATGGCACCAGAACGAGGTTGGGGTGGACATTTTCGTATTTACTGTATTTTTGTCCACCCTGACCTCGACTTGGCGCCATTGTTTGCTGGAATGCGGGAAAGGTCTATTGCCAATAACCACCCCAAAATACAAGAACCTCTTTTGCCAGACAAAAAATGTAGGTTCTTACGCGCGGGCTTTTACCGTATCTGAGTTAAAAAGCCTTCTGCAGTGTTCTGGGACACGCGCTTATTACAGGCAGTTTTCAGTGTATGTCCTGACGAAAAGCTCTATTTTCTATTGCATTAACCCCGCATAATGCAGACCCCTAAAAATGCAGTTAAGATACTTCCCTATGGCCTTGGCAATTGACATGCTCCCATACAAACATAGCCCGGCTCGCTTTACGAACACTTGTTATCTGTGCACTCTATATAAAATGAAAGCTTTCTACCAGTTATTGAGTTTGTTACTCACACGGCAGCATAGCAGCTTCACATGTTTGATAACTGTCTACGTTCAGCGGTGTGTGTGACCCTTGTAGACCTTAGTGCCGGACATTGACCGTCAATGTCCGGCAAATTCAAATAGGCTATTTGAATAAACGTATAAATGTTTATTCAATTTGAACTTAAGTTGCTCTTAAGACATCAAACATCGTTCTGTTGCTTTTGAATTGTGTACTGTTGTCTTTGTATTAATAAAATACGTTTCGGTTCCGTTTATTCAGAGACCCTGCTCAACGCGGAAACCCGGCGGAGTATAAATTGCTTGTCCCTTTGGTACCCTTATCGAGATCCTTATTAACCGGCAGTGTACGGAGTTTGTATCTGACCTCATGTAACACGGGAGATTTGTTCTTAAATTTTCTGATTCACTTATGACATGACGAAAAGTTTATCACTTTGTCTATGGCACACCAACTACGCAATTCGTTAAGTTTCTTCAAGTTGCAGAAAAACTAGATGAAATGATTTGCTTCGAGAGCATTCCATATCACATGACTACCCGTTGCATTTGTCTCGCTCGTGAAAACACAAGTCTGACATGTTACGTTCGTGTTTAAAGCCTTCCGTCTATTTATCTTGGGATTTTTTGCCAATAGAAAAAGTTAATTGATTCACATATTTCATTTCCGTTCTTCAATCGAGCAATAAGTTGTCTATGCAAATTCACACGTACATGGCGGGCCAAATGTGTCAAACAATAGTTGTCGTAACAACTGTTCGCCCAGGGAACAGGTCTATTCATTGTCCTTATTTGCATTTCATTTTTGTATTTCAAACACACGAGCTAATTTCAACCGCGAAGAAACCTGGTTCAGATAACAACCCAGTCAGTGGGATTTATCAACAGAGATTTTACTTTCAGTTTGGCCGATTTAGATAAGCGAATTCGTAAAAATGTGAATTATGCTTGGATGATCAAAGAAAAAACGAGCATATGCGTTGAAGCGTGAATACAGGGATGAATATTCTGCGTCGCAGTCTGTCACAACGGAACATCATCGACACTAAAACAGTAGCTCAATCTCCAAGCTCTTTCGTTGCTTTACTTTTTTCTCTATTTTTCAGTTTTAAATACAACTTTTCCTTAAACAGATGCCATTTTCGCTCGTATTTCCAGTCTGTTGTGAAGTACAATACTGTTGTGTCGAATATACACTTGACACTCACCGATAAGCTTTGCTGAAACAAAACGAATAATTGTGCTTTAAAAGAAAATTGCAGCCCTTCAGCTAAACTACAAAGTACATGCAGCTATACCGTCTTTCTGAACTACCATAAGTGAATTTCTAACGTCCTTATTAAATTCAATAACATCAGTCCTCAAATTGCACGCGAAAAAAAAAAAACAATTCAAAGACCTCGTGTCGGGACGATAATTCGCGGTGTAATAATACAATATTATGAAGATCTGTTCTCAGCCGTTCATGACATTCTTAACAAAATCCTCGTAGTTAATTTGTCCCTGGTTGTCCTCGAAGCCCTGAATTAGCTGGTCCACATCTTCATCGCGGAGTTTCTCCCCTAAACCTGTCAGGACGTGGCGAAGTTCGCCAGAACTGATGGTTCCAGAATTATCAGTGTCGAAAACTCTCAGGCTGTCGATGAACACGTCTTGACCGTATTTATGTTTCCGCGAGCGAAACGACATCATCACTGGTACAAACTCTTCAAACGAAATCCTCTTATTTCCTTTAGGATCGATTTCATTCAACACCTTATCAACTTCAGCTTGAGTTGGGTTCAGACCTACAGATCTTAGCACTTGTCCAATGCTGGATGATTCAACCTTGCCGTCTCCAACACTGTCGTACAATCCAAAGTTATCGCGGAGTTCGTCCATCTCTCGGTCTGTTAAAGTACTCGCCATTTTATTCCTCTGTTAATTTCTGAGAAGTAAGATTACATTGAGTAAATATAGAGTATTATGCCCCAGAATCTTACGCAAAAACTGCTGATAACACAATACACTTGCTGACACGGAACGCATGGCATTATGGTATAGCAGCATCACGTGATTTCAAATGTCACTGCTCATTTTGCATACAACCAACTTGCATTTGCTCATAACAGAGCTCAGTCATTTGAGTTATTTTGGCCTCGTACAAAATTTCCTTTAAGCTGAAGCAAACTTGAACATCGTAGCATACTAAGGTAGAAAACCACCAGATATAATAATGAACCATAAAGAAGCAAGGATGAATCAGGATGGAGAAGGTTAATAAGGATCACAAACGACGAACTTAAAACATTTGGCCTAAACTGTTCAAGAAGCGCTAACTGTCAGTGATGTAGCTTCTTTAAGAATCGTTGCAATGAGGACACTAGGGAACTTAAGCCTGAAAACACGACGACGACGGCAACGGGATCGTCACTAAACGAAAGGTTTAAAGGCCTCGCTAAACTAGCAAATATTGTTGCGAAACATTGTTGCAGCAAATGTTTTATGTTTAGCCACGCGGGAAACAAATGTTACGGAAACAAATTTTGCTGCTCGGAAACAAGAAAATGATTTTGCCTCAGCTCAAAAACACTTTTGCTTCCCAGACACAAACTTTGCTTCCAAAACACAAGTTTCCCAGCCTAGCCACCATGAAAACAATGCGGTTGACTGGTTTCCAGGGCCGCTCATTAACAATGGCTCCCAGCAATGACGAGCGTACATCAATGGCTGACGACGAAGCCGAAGCAGAAGAGCTACAAACAGGTCATAGAGAAGGGAAGGGAAAGAAAGAAAGGAATTGGAAGGATGAGGAAATAGACTTACTCATTACCTTGTTTGAGGACAAAGACTGTTAGTGGGATGTAGTTCATGAAGACCACATGAATAGGAACAAAAGGAAGTGGCTGTCACTGTCAAATCAATGCACACATGTCAGGGAAATATGGTATCACAATGGACGATTACAAAAACAAATAGTTTATACTAAGATCACAATTTACGGGGACGAGAATAATTATGCAAAAAGTCTTCCCCAGAATTTCCCGGAAGTTATTTTATTTTAATGCGCATGCGTGAACTTTTGTCTCCGAAACAATGTTTCCTCGTTTAGCCAGCGGAGCAGCATAACATTTTGTTTGCTTCCCGCTAATTTATGCACCCCGCAGGAAACATAACAATAATCAATGTTTTCCGCAACAATGTTTCCTAGTTTAGCCAGGCCCTTACGAGCAAAACAATAGCTGTGCACATGCGTTATAAATCTTTGTACATTTCTTTGCCGTCCTCTGCTAAACAAGAGCTGCGATTTTATGTTCAAGTTTTCAGTTGTAAGCTTGTGATAAGTCAGAACGCTTCTGTGCCGTGACAGGAGCAGACTCGCTAGAAGTTATTGCTTTCTACGAAGCGAACAAAAATATTGAAACATAAACCGTTCGACCATTTTCAATATTGCTTTAACATTTAGCTTCTGCCATGATATTTTCCCACCACTTCCTCGCGCTTGGTTCTCTCATTGCTCCTGGTGGAGCACAGGCCACCAACAACGTGTCTCCTGGCTTCATTCCGCTGTCCTGAGCTAGTATCTGCAGCTGCGTCCAGGTCCACCCGATCGTCTGTGCTTTCCAACATCCCGCACTAGGTGTTTGTTGGCTTGTTACCCTTCCGTTGACGCGGAGTTATACTGGAGGACTGTCCAGGCAATGCTAGTTGCTGGTTTCCAAGCCGTGTGACCCAGCCAGTTCCATCTGTTTCGGTGAACCCCTTCATTAACTGGAACGTGTTCTGCTATTTTCCATGAGTCATCTTTGCGGATATTCTCCGGCCAGTAGATTCTTCTTACTTATTGATGAATATTACTTTAAACGAAATGATTTCTTAGCATAATTGTAACCCCTAAGCCTACCAACAGGATGATCTGTTTGGTGTAATTGACATACATACATATCCTTTATTTAAACACGATAAGATTTAAAGCTCAAAGCTTGTGGGGTCGTGTAAAACTTGTTACTAGTTCGCAATTGTGGCGACAAAGTCCTGCTCGTGCGCATATATTATGCGATCATCAGGGGTATAAACTGGCCTTATGAAAATAGACTATTGAACCAATTACGGACAACGGGATAATCCGCGACAGCATCAGTTTTATACAAATATGGTGAAGTGTCGAAAAATTTAAACAAATCATGTAAAACATATGACTTAGTGGTCAAGAAACAAAAACGAAAATTTGTCCACAGCCGGGAGGCAAACAGGAAAAACGTTCACAAATCAATAGTGGGTTCGATATTTCGTTTTAAATTTCGAAAGTTGCGTGCTATGATGAACAGTGCAATGTTGACTGGATTTATTAACCAAGCGTATATTACTACAGAGAGTATACAGAATTATTGTGGAAACTAATCAGTTTTTCTTGTTTAACGTAGCTACGAGACATGCTTTTGGTCACGAAAAAAGAAAAGGACAGGGGCACCCAACGAGCCTTTTCTCTCAAATGCTTTTAAACGCTGTTTTAGGCTATCTGGAGTACTTTTAAAGCTCCGTATGTTAATTTAAGGTTGCGCTAGAAAAATTTTACCTGTTCGGTTATTCTAGGGGAACTTGAGTATTCTCGAATTTATTAGGGCTTTTCTGTCCATTCCCCGAAAACCTTAGGTCTTATCACCTTTCCGAAAATGATAGCCGACCTTTTTTCGGTACTCAAAACGACTTTTTTTAACAACCCGAAAACAACAGACATTAAATTTCTCATATCACAAAAGTTCGAAGTGACAATTTTCTTCAGAAAATCAGAGGGGATTAAAGGCGTTCCGAACAGATAATTTACCGAAACGATCCGTTGGGTGCCCCTGAAAGGAAAGAATAGAAATCGCTCTCCTTATAAGCAAGGTAATAGAAAGCGTTGTTCTTCAACTGTTGAACACTATTAGTTTTGACTGATTTTGACTGAAAGCTGTCAGGCAGACAGCCCAGCTAAAGGTAATCAATCGTTTATATAATAACCTTGTCGGAAACGTCTTGTTAGCATGTTACGTGACAAATAGGGCATGGCGATTTCACATTGATGTAAACTGAGCTAGTAGATAAGAATTAACAATTACCGGAAATTCCTGTGTGACCAAACTAAGATAGCTAATACAAGAATAGGATCGAGTAGAATTACGGACAGTTCGAGAATTGTACTTGATGTGATTAAATGGTGACTGTGTGATTAAAATACTTCTAAGACATCTTGTGACTTTCGGAGAGCACTAAAGTAGAGGGGACATTCTCCAAACGTGGCACCTCCGACGGGACCGCTATTTACATGGTTGTGAGTATAATTTAGTCCTAAATTCTATTTAAACCTACGCTTCCGACGGAGATGGAGAACGCAAAGGGAAAACTACAAACGAAACTTACGCAACTAGAAATCCATGCTAAGAGAACGAAACAAGTGCTAGATTCGGGATCTGTAGATGCTATCGAGAGACATACGGGAGCATTAAGGTCTACAATATCTGAAGCGGACGAGTTAAAGCGTGCGTTGGAAGCCTTAAAGATAGAAGCAAAGGAAGATCTTGGTGACATAGGCACGTGGAATGCCGCGATTGACCTTCAGTTGCTGAAAGCTGACGAAGAGGTTGGGAAGCTTCGCAAATGGCTCGAAGACAGAAGACGCCAACAAGAGACGACCGCGCGTGAAGATCAACTCAAATTCGAGATGAAACTGCATGAAGAAAAGATGAAACTTCAGACCAATCTCACTACGAAAGAGAGCCACGAGGGAGGCGGGTCACCTAAACAAACACAAGCGAAGCTACCAAAGATCGAGATTAAAAGGTTCGAAGGCTCTTACTTGGATTGGCCGAGGTTCTGGGGTCAGTTCACGGAGACGATCGACAAGGCCGAAATAGCACCTATCAATAAATTTACCTATTTATGTGGGCTACTGGGTCCAAAGGTTAAAGCCGCTGTGGAAGCCTTGCCGTTTACAGCTGAGGGTTATAATAGAGCCAAGTCGATATTACTAAGCAATTATGAGAAGGAATCCGAAGTAACAAAGGCGTACGTCAAAGAAATAATGGCTCCCCCTGTCATCTCAAGCGCCAACCCTAGGAGGATAAGCGAGTTTAGCGACACATTGACGTACTGTGTCCAAGCGCTGGAAACAATGAATAAACTCAGTGAAGTTAATGGAAACGTACCAATGACACTGGATAAACTGCCAGCAATTCGGGGAGACCTAGTACGAATGGATCCGGAATGGGAGAAATGGAACTTCGCTCAGTTGTCAGAGGCAGTAAGACTTTGGACAAAAAGAAACCCGGTTGAAGAACGAGAAACATCGGAGCAACTTAATTCCAAACGTGACCGCTCAAATAAGCTCTTCCAAGCACGTAAGCCAAACAAATGCGTTTATTGTAGTGATGTGACGCACAGATCGTCGGAATGCCAGAAGATCTCAACCGTGGATGAACGAAAGCAGTTTCTCGCGAAAAAGAAGTTATGTTTTAATTGTGCAACACCGAATCACCGCGCCGCAGAGTGTTTCAGCAAGAAAACATGTTTACATTGTCACAAACGCCATCACTCTTCGATATGTGATCGTGAACAAACAGACAGCGGGAAGCAGACGTTGATGACAGCCAGTGAGAACAATGAAGGAATCATGCCAGTCTTAACAGTGAAGGTCGATGGTATTACCTGTCGCGCGTTGATAGATACCGGCGCGGGGAGCTCATATGCATCTGCGAAGCTGTTGGATCTCCTAAAGAAAAAGCCAAGTGAAACGAAAACAAAACGTGTGGATATGCTAATCAGCTCTAAAGTAACCAAACTAGAAGTGTACGACACCGTCGTAGAATCCTTAGACGGGAGTTATCAGATGTCTGTAAAACTGACGAGAGTGAACAAAGCAGAGCTGTTATCGATTGACAACCCAAACTACGGACAATTGATAAACAAGTACCCGCATTTGCAAGGAGTCAAAATAACAGACCGTGACAAGAAGGACCAACTTCCCATACATGTCGTACTAGGAAGCGGGGAATATGCGCGCGTAAAAACTGAGACAAAGCCTCAAATTGGACAGGATGGGGAACCGGTGGCGGAGAAAACTAAACTGGGATGGTTTATCATGAGTCCTGGATCAGAATTTGACCACAACACGATGCTGCTGACGCAAACATCACAGAGCGACTACGAGGACCTGTGCAGGCTTGACATACTAGGGCTTGCAGACACACCAGAACATGACCAGAGCATAGTGCACGCAGAATTTAAGGAACAACTACAACGCTCACCAGAAGGATGGTATGAAACCGGACTACCATGGCGAGGCAATCATCCAGACCTACCAACAAACGAACAAGGAAGTATACGACGCCTGTCAAGTCTGACCAGAAAACTGCAGCGCATTAACCTCACCGATGAGTACGATGCCATTATACGAGAGCAACTCCAGAACAAAGTAGTTGAAGTTGCACCAGAAGAAATCGTGGGGAAAGAATTCTACATCCCACACAAAGCAGTGGTTAGAGAAACGGCTGAAACGACCAAGATGCGCATAGTCTATGATGCTTCTGCAAGAGCAACGCCAGAGTCACCGTCGCTGAACGAGTGCCTTTATCCTGGCCCTCCATTGCAAAACAAGCTTTGGGACATACTAGTGAGACAGAGAGCATACCCCATAGCTGTAACTGCAGACATCCGGAAAGCCTTCTTGCAAATACGAATCCGGGAGTGTGAACGTGATGCATTAAGATTCCATTGGAGGAAAAGTGAACACGGGAAGTTAGAGATACTACGTTTCACTCGTGCGCTTTTCGGTCTAGCCCCATCGCCCTTTCTACTCGGTGGCGTAATCGAAGCTCATTTAGATGCTTGGGAAGAACGAGAACCAGAGATAGTGGCAGAGCTTCGACGCAGCTTGTATGTCGATGATCTACTCACCGGTGGACGAAATACAAGCCAGGCCCAGCAGCGTAAAGAGAAAGCCGTTCAGATATTCAGCAACGCAACGTTCCAACTCCAGAAGTGGCATTCCAACGTCAAACAGCTAGAGGAAGATCCAAACCTGATCGTCCCCCCTGAAGAGCAGTCATTTGCCAAACAACAACTAAATGTTAAACCAAGTGAATCTAAGATGTTGGGACTCAAGTGGGACAAACAGCATGACACCTTAGCGGTAGTGATACCCAAAGAAGAAACCCAGCCAACCAAGCGAGGAATCCTGGGAAAGATGGCTAAGATTTATGATCCCTTAGGCCTGATTGCACCATTGACGCTCACTGCAAAGCAGATTTATCGTGAGTTGTGTGAAACCAAAGTACACTGGGATGCGAAGATCAACGGAGAACTCCTACGGCGCTGGAAAAAATGGGAGGAGCAATTACCTCGTGAACAGCAAGTACCGCGATCAATAGCACGATATCAAGAAGCAGTACAAGAAGTGGAACTACACTCTTTCGGGGACGCATCAGAACGAGGAGTAGGAGCGGCAGTCTATGCAGTTGTACGCCAACCATCAGGCAACACTCAACGATTAGTGGTCGCCAGGAGTCGACTTGCTAAACAGGGACTGACTATTCCCCGCCTAGAATTGATTGCAGCGCACATGGCTACCAATCTATTGATAAACGTGCGGAACGCCTTAGATAACGTGCCCTCCCCAAAGGTGTTTGGATGGTTAGACAGCACCGTCGCACTTCATTGGATCAAGGGAAATGGCCAGTACAAACAGTTTGTCGCGCATCGAGTTGCCAAGATACAATTACACAAGGAGATCGAGTGGAGGTACGTTCCTACGGATGAAAACCCTGCAGACCTAGCGAGCAGAGGTGCTCCAGTTCAATCAGCACTTTGGCAACAGGGACCGGCGTGGCTCCAGGACAAGTCCAAGTGGCCAATCAACCCAGTCACTCGATCGTCACCAGCATCAGAAATGGAAGCCAAAGTCATTAGGGAAATGCTCAACCTAGCGCAAACCAAACCAGAGCCAGACGAGTTCGACGAACTCCTCGAACGCAACAGCTTGCGCCGAACTTTAAGAGTCGGCGTATGGATCAAGAGATTCATCCATAACTGCAAGCATAAAGAGAAGAAACTTGGGCCCCTACTCACAGAAGAAATAGAAGACGTACGTGGTTGGTGGATTAAGCGAGTCCAACGGCGAGACAGAGAAACCACGGACTACCCTCAAATTAGCGGGCAACTCAACCTGAAACCCAATGAAGAGGGAGTGATGACCTGCCACGGCCGGATACAAGGGCAAACTCCGATATACCTAGCGAACAGTACAAGTTTTACAGGAAAACTGGTTCAACAAGTTCATTGCCAGACGCTGCATGGGGGAGTCGCTCTGACAATGGCAGCAGTGAGAGAGAGATACTGGGTACCGAAGCTTCGTAGCTTGGTCAAATCGGTCCGAAGTAAGTGCTATGGTTGCAAGAGATTCAATGCAACTCCAGCAAGAAACCCAATACCTGGTCAGTTACCGGAAGATCGGACCACAGTTGGCGCGGCATTTGAAGTCATCGGTACAGATTTCGCTGGACCAGTGAAGTACAAACACGGAAAGAAAAGTCAAGGAAACGCCTACCTGGCTATCTTCACTTACAGCCTTTCCAGGGCTATACACTTAGAGTTAATGGCCAGCCTGGAGACGGACAACTTTATCACATGTCTCAAGCGTTTCATCGCTCGTCGTGGACGACCACGGGTCATCTACTCAGATAATGGCGGTACCTTCATCAAAGCTGAGAAATGGCTACGGGAGTTACGAAAGGATGAGCGTCTCCAGGGTCTTCTAGAACAACACGAGATCTCATGGAAATTCAACTTGAGCCGCGCCCCTTGGTGGGGGGGGGGGGGGGGGGTCAGTTTGAGAGATTAATTGGAGTCGTGAAATCTTCCATGTTCAAAGCTATTGGTGGAGCTACTCTAACCTGGTCTGAGCTCAGTGAAGTGCTACTCGACGTTGAAACGCAGATTAATCGCCGCCCATTAAGCTATGTGGAAGACGACGTCGAGTTACCAATCTAAACGCCCGCAACCTTCTTGTACCAGCGAACAAACCAGTTACCAGAAGAGGAGACCTGGAGTATAACAGATCGAGACATCCGGAGGCGTGCTAAGTATCTGCGAACCTGCAAGGACAAGATGTGGAGTCGCTGGCAGAGAGAATACCTTACAGCACTAAGAGAAAGACACAACCTGACGCACGCAGTGACCAAGTTCCAACCTAAGAAAGGAGACGTCGTCATAGTGAAAACCGACAGCAAGAATCGTGGAACATGGCCGCTGGCCATAGTGAATGAAGTGTACCCGGGCAGCGACGGCGTCATACGCGCGGTTCAACTCAAAACCGCGAAAAGCATGCTGGAACGACCAGTACAACATTTGTACCCATTGGAACTCGAGTGTGATCTCAACACTCCAGTGGCAGACCCGCGCTTAAACCCACAGGCTCAGGATTTCCGCCCTAAAAGAGATGCAGCATCAGCAGCAAGGGTACGAATGAAACAACTTGCGGATGCTGAGCAATGTGAACTATGAACAGAAATCAAACAAGTTGCGGATGTTGAACGATGTGAAATACGAACGGTAAATCAGTTCGTGAAAACTGATCCATTAGCAGTAGAATATATCATTGTTTTGTTTGAGGGAATCAGTACACAGCCTGAACTGTGAATTTTGAAATCGTCAATAGGAAGTGACGTTGATCGAGGACTGATTATCGTTTTGTTACCGCTCATATGTGATTTAATAGTTCAAGACTCAAATCGCGTGATTGAAACAGAATTATGACATATGCTTCGATAGCGAACCATATGAGGGGAGTGTGTGTCGGAAACGTCTTGTTAGCATGTTGCGTGACAAATAGGGCATGGCGATTTCACATTGATGTAAACTGAGCTAGTAGATAAGAATTAACAATTACCGGAAATTCCTGTGTGACCAAACTAAGATAGCTAATACAAGAATAGGATCGAGTAGAATTACGGACAGTTCGAGAATTGTACTTGATGTGATTAAATGGTGACTGTGTGATTAAAATACTTCTAAGACATCTTGTGACTTTTGGAGAGCACTAAAGTAGAGAGGACATTCTCCAAAACCTTAAGATTTCGGAATTTCTTAGAAAATAACGTCCACGTTTAGAAAATCGTGAAGACTCACCCAAACCAACGGAAACGTTTATTAAAATCATGTCCTCGTTTGGGCTATTAGAATTCTTGCGGAAACAAATTTTGTTTCCGCTGGTAGTTGGTTCGACACTCCGGAGCCAAGTTTCTGTTATTTTGCTTTCAATTCAGTCTGCTTTTTCGTATATAAACGCTTTAAAACTAGCAGGTACCTCTAAATAATTAATGGAAAACACTGGACTCAATTTTGGGAAATCGTTAAACGAGCCACCCTCTTTATGCTGAAAAACGTCCACACTGCGACGATTTTATGCAGCTAACTCGTCCGGAAATATTATGTCGGCAAATAGCCCGGAAGCGCTGGAAGCTCAAGCTAAGAAAGATCGGGACGATACACAGCTTCGCCTGTCGCTGTTCGTTTGTGCAGTTGTTGCAATAACATGGTTTCTTGGAGCGTTCGGATTTTCGTTCGTGTGGACTGGTTTTATCATACCGTTAATCTTTACAGTGTGGTACCGCAAAAATTGCCGCATCATAGATGATCGCGTGAGAGAGGCCGAAATCCAAGTACATCGGAGAAAGGCCTTGCGAGACGAAGAAACGGCGGAATGGCTTAACTTTGTCTTAAATCGATGGTAAATATGATACACGCGATAATTAATTGTTGTAGCTTATAATTTTGTACGTGTAGTTATGCTTTCTTTGCAAAAAGTGACTTTTTCTTTTGAGATGATCACTTCTTGCATGTGCAACTACATCTCGCAGGTGAAAATGTTTGTGTTGTAGTATTTTGAAGGCCGCTTTTTTGTTTGGGTGGATTAAACGGGTATTTTCTATAACCGTCCAGGAAACTTGCTGCTAGCAACGTCTGGAAAAGCACTGAAACCTAACAACTGGAAACTCTTTTGTCAGGCAAAACCGACACGGTCATAGAGACGTGATATTTGTTTCTTTATTTCCGTTAATTCATTGTTTTTCTAACATTGTTTAATTTTAATACAAATGGCTGGTCACTTGGTACTAAACAACACAGGCAACTTAGAAATTAGTTCTACTGTTAAATAAACACACTGCAAATTCTTTTCAAACACTTGAGGAATTTTCCAATCAAAATATCGTATGTACACGTTGTTCAACATCGAGTATGCTGAATCTTGGTACAAAGTTTGTACTTTAACGCACAAACGCTTCCAAATAAACAACTCCAAACATTGTTGTGGTGATACCTTTACATTATTGATAAGCTAACGAGCCTTTCGCCAAAAAACCTCTTGTTACAGGTTGTTTAATACTCCGATATTTCATTGGTTTAGTTCAGTTCACTGGATTAGATGTCCCTACTGATTTTGAAAGTTATTTTTGCGTTAATGTAAATTAGGTCTGTAAAATGATTTGCGGATCCGCCCAACAGAACTCAGTGTACGATCGTGCATGTACCTTGTGCAACCTAATGGCGCATTTAAAAGCACGTCCAATTTTGACATATTGTAGGCGCCGTTGTTCTTGGAAATCGTGAGAATTATCCAAAGATGATATATTAAAACAGGGTCACGGAATAAAAATGAGAGGTTCGGGAGAGAATGTTTAAACGATCAGGGGGATTTAAATTGTTAAAACTAAATGAAAGCCTCAAAACGCAGCGATAACATGAAGAGAAGAATACGGTGAAGGAAATACTGAATGAGAACGGAAAACAGAACTTAAGGTGGCTCTTAACAGTTTCCAACATGTTTCAGCACTTCTACTTTAATAGATTAATACTGCTGCTCTTTTTCAGTTGAGTTCAGTCATGTCAAGATTAAACTTTTTACCCGATTAGCCTGAAAAACATAGTGGCAGCGGATTCAGAGGCCTCTTAAATTTTCGAAAACTGCAGGTGGCTATGAATACACATCTCTTGACAAAAAGTTGCATTTTATCATGCTAATTACATTAGATAATAAATTTTTGGGCCATTAGGCTCGTTTCGCGATCGAAACCCATAAAGCTAACATTCAGGGTGTTTAAACGGATTGTACTGTTGCTATGGTAACCTTTTTGCTCACCAATGACTGAGCATTTGTTTGATACCATTATAGCATCAAATGTAAACGAGAGATACCATTGAGCCATCAAAGAAAAAAGGCTGAAAAATGCTGGAGTTCGTTACGAGCCTTGTTTGATTATCATTGACAGGTCATCAGGACTTATTTGCAAGGATTTGCGCGGAGCTTTTTGGCCTATTTAACAAAGCTTTTATAAGTTAGATTTTCTCCAATGCAGTGCTATCATTTTGCCTTTAAGGTGGAATTTTAGCGAAGTTTCCCTTTGCAATCTTGTCCGTTCGAGTCTCAATCCTGTTCTGGATTACAGCAAACCATCATTTATAGGTAAGAACTGTTAAAAGATCATTCCTCTGTCATTATATTAAGTGTTATGTCGGTAAGACAGGACTAGTACTGTGGGAGTAAAGCGGTGCCTTGTTTAATGATCCGGTTAAGTCATCTTTTATTTGTCAACAAAGATGTTGACCACTTTTCACGATTAAAATAGGTAGTCGTATGCAAGAACAATTAAGGATTTGCACCACGAGTAACAGATGAAAATTCTCTCAAAATATTACGAGTATTGTAAATCTTTAATTACTCGAGCTCTCATAGGATTACTCATTTATTGTATGACTGAGAAAATTACGAACGCGCGCGCGTTAATTTACACTGCAAATAAAAATTAATGATTAATTGGCCTGCTCTCAGTTGCCACAAAAAGTGATTTTCTCAGTCACGTAATGAAAACGGTTAATTAGAGTCAGAATATTTAACTGCTAGCGGTAAATCTCAGGGCCTGATTGTCCAAAAGAGGGTAAAATAAACCTTGGATTAGAGCTAATTCGAAGGTTATAAATTTCTTTGCAGAGGCTATGGAGTTAACGGAGTTCAGCTTTGGAAAGAAGACACCGTTTTTGAAATACGTAAAAGTGTTTGAGAATATCGACGAGAACGAGTCACCCGATATACCCGCCTCGGAATCGAATGCTTTTAGTCCGCCGTCTGACATGGCAACGAGGCAGAGGCATTTGCTAGTGCTTGTTATGGATCTGTGTTTGCACGCACCTGATACTAAAATCGCCATCAAAGTCAGATTAGGTGGAAAAATGTAAGTGTGCAGTGTAGTATCTATTACGTAGTGACTAAAGGCTTTTATGGGCTAAGCAGTGTCTCGTGCAATTTATATCGCAACGTTTTAGTTCAACAGCTGATGCGCACAAGAAACTTCGTTGTGTTGCGTACCGATACCAAGAAAAGGAAAACGCATCACGTAGTTTGATATAACACAGAAACTAGCGTTAGTCAACATAGTTGAACCGACAAAACTAACGCCGGACTTCATATAACCAGTCAGGGGAAATGTTAAAGCTTCTTCTGTGTATAACACAAGTACAAATACAAGTTCTTACACCATCCCTTCATAATGACTTGCACAAAACGTTGTACGAATTAGACCCAAGTGTTGGTCTCGGAAACGCTTGAGCAAGAAATGTTGTACAGTGTAATTAAATTCTTCTTGTGTAACTTTATTGCGTCAGTTTTCTTGACGACGCAGTAGAAACGGTTATTTCATTTTCTGTTCTGGTATAATTTGTGTTCTCCAATTCTTTACCTGCTGATATAAGACTACCCCCCCCCCCCCCCCGCAGAACGGTAGATTCATTTGTGTTTATGTGTGTGTTTTGTTCGTTTTCAGGGTGGGAGCTGATGTTGATGTCAGTATTGAGGACGTGTCGTTATCTGGTCGTGTTCAGATTGTGTTCGAAATGGATCATCTTGTACCTTTTCCACACATGAAGTCTGTCTCAGTGACTTTCCTTGAAAAGTAAGAAACGTTTGATTAAAAAAGGGACTCTCAACTTATGGAACAAATTCACGTTAAATCTTGTGGAAAGTTATACGAACAACAGTTAATTATGGTTTCAATTAGATATTCATGGCTTTTGGACAGCGGTTATCATGTGAGTGTCGAAAAGTAATTGGCTTTAAATAAAATATAATAAAAAAAATCGACGCTACACGACTGGCAAAAACAAAAACCGCGCCACTTTTTCATCCAATCAAAAGCAAAACCAATTGTAACTCACTCGTACTCGTTTTCCCGCGCTTTGCGTCAGGTACATGTAATTACTTGGAGTTTTGATTGGTTCACTGGATTGTCTGTGTCCTTTGTAATGGGCTAGAATAATTACTATATACGTAACAAGTAACTGAATTTGGTTTGTTACATGTATGTGGTTCTGAGACCCCGCCGGAAGTCGAACCCAGAACGTTCTGGTCATCAGTAATACTCTCATATTTACCTCTTAACAGACCGGACGTTGACTTTGATGTTCGTCTAATGCGCGCCGTACAAGTGATGGATATTCCTATGCTAAAGGATTTCATCAATGCTCTGGTTATGGACAGTTTGACATACGGTAAGAAATTAAGATTTACTCCATCCTTCTCCCGCAAGAACCCTCAAGGGAAATTTACAGAAGACGGGGATGAGGACGCGCAGGGAGCCTTATAATTCTCCTTTCCGAATCCCCCCCCCCCCCCCCTACATTTTATCCTGGAAGCTCTATAGAGGAAAGCATTTCAAGCTGTTACAATTCTGTCTGCATGTGTAAGTCGTTGTAAAACAACAGAGTTGAGGTGCTATTTTCTGATTGGACAAACTGAATTTGTCTTGAGAATCACAGTAGTTTGTTTCAGGTGTTTTATTCTTTACCACAGCACTCGTTGATCCTGGAAGAATCCAAGTTCCACTGCATGGTGTTGATCCTGACGAACTGCTCAGTGCAGCTAAAAAATCTACTTACGGTGAGTTTGCCACGTCAGTGCTCTGCAGGTTATCAGGTTTTGCACGCGATTAACAACCAGTTAGATTCCATGAACGGAGTCTTATAAGTGTTCCAGGTATACTATGTTACTATGGAAACAGAAAGATTCATTAACCTGCTTAAAACTCATAAATTAAGAAGAAAAATTGATTTGTCTTTACTAATTTAGCTGATGGAATACTGACAGTTACGCTTAAAGGTGGAATGCCACAGAAATACACAGGTAGGAAGAATTTGGAAATGATTTTCTCCAATCATTAATAGTTTAAACAAAGGCAGTCATGACCGTGACGTTGATCTTAACTGTCAGAGATTTTTACGATTTCATTTCTCCGTTTTCTACTTTGTTGTAGTTTCGATTGAGAAGATGTTTCATACTTAAGACCGTGTTTGACTACATTTCCAAACACCTCGAACTTTATCACAAATACGCCGCTGCGCGTCGTATTTTCAAATCTTTTTTCGTTGTTTTGGAAATGTAGTAAAACACCGTCTTTCGTGTTTGGTATATTACGTCATTACTAGGGACAATTAAGAAGGTTCATTTGTAGCTTTGGTTTATTTGTCATTTTGGTTCATGTGTATTTAGTTTTCAAATGATTGCCTGTTATTAGCTAGAACTGTATTTTCCGTATATTTGCCTTTGTGCCTCTGTAGTCAGTGCACTCGCTACTAAGGATTTCCATGCCAATCTGGGGAATTTAAAAGATATCCTTCGCATTCGTTTGTGCAGATGATCAGATCTGGACCTCGCTTGAAGTCGCCAATCTTGACGAGAAAAGCACTGAAAAGATTCAGGGTGGAACGACATTCGAGGAATCCATATCTCTGCTTATTTACGATCTGGCCAATGATAAGGTATGTATCTACGTGCTTGAAATACTGTACATAGTACACTTTTACTTAGTTACTAAACCCAGCTGCAACTTTGACGGAAAATGAAAAATAGTCCCTTTTATACATTTCACTCAAAAACTCGCTGAGATCTCAGGACATTAGTCAACCATTGTTGCCTCAAGTTGGACAGCTTTACCTTAAGCTTTGTCAGTTTTACCTTGTGAACATATAACGAGTGTTTTTATTGACCAGACCACGTGATAAAGACTCAACCAAAGCTACATAACGGTAGAGTTAAAATAAATCACACAAAGTAGCTTTGACCTATATGTGCTTGCTTTTCGCAATGACACTTGATTTTTGGTAGATTTGTCTTTCGTTTTTATTAACAGCTCAACATTGAAATACGCGGTAAAAGAACTTTTGGTACCAAATACTCCATTGCAAAATACAAGATGTTTTTGGGCAGTCTTGGGCTGGAAAAGAAGAAAAAAGTGTAAGTTAATAACAACATGGCTACATAACTTGATAAATGAGTATTTCAGTATGGCCTGAGGAGAACTCAGAAGTCATTGTGTAAAGCGCACAGACACACGAATCTTTTAGACCATTCTGACCTCCAGAGTAAGATCATAAAGCGGTCTTACAGATCTGAAACCTCGAGTTCTGCCGTCGTTTCCACCAAGTTGGAATTTGGGGAAAATCTGCTCTGGAGAAATGTCAAAAATAAGTAAAAAGCGAAAGAATTATTCTTTGCCTCTGCATCTCCATTACAGTGAGACAACACTGAGTAAAGAAGGAATCAAAGGATCTAAGTTGGAAATCACGTTAGAGTACACACGACTGAAGCCCTATGAAGTCAGCAGCCGTACAGATGTGGACGAATTCCTTGAAAAATACGAGAAACCTAATGAGGAAAGTCCAGGTGAGATTGATGACGGAGAAAGCTTCATGTGTCCTCGCTTGTTGCTGAGTATCGTGGTCTCGGCAATTCAAAGACTGTGACTGGATTTTTCATGTGAATAACGAAATTGGCCGCTTTTAAGAAACACGTTGACCAGAATCGCAACTGCAGAATTAACTGTGAATTTTATTCATGTTCTACTATCCAGCGGACAGCAAGGACTTTCAGATACTCTGGTGCGCTTCATTTTAATAATTTACCCACTACAATAAAAGAAGCAACATCGCTCCCCATTTTTAAAAATCTTCTTAGACTTTATTTTAGAGAGTAGTTTTTATTTTTAATTTTTTATAATTGTAAACGTTAATCTCTATGTATAGAAATTTAATGTAGTCTTAATTTACGCAGGGCCCCTTTTGATACCAGCCAAGTGCTGATTGGGCCACCCTGCCTAAATAAAGTTGACCTTGACCTTGACCCTATTGGTGATGTCCAAACGTTTTACCCTGTAAATGAATGGTGACGTAAAATTTTTTTTCAGCCTTTGTTATCGTGAAGTCCTCAAACTTTGTTTAAGATGAACGTCTTTTCTATTTGTATGGTTGTGTTCCTTAGTGTCTGGTCTTCTTCTGGTGGTCGTACACAGTGGTGAAAAGCTTCTGGCAATGGATGATGATGGTTATAGTGACCCTTACTGTATAGTAACCGCCAACAAAGAAAAGGTACATCATATAAGCGGCACAGATAATCCGTCTAATCTGAACAACTTATTTAAGACTAATGTTTTCGAATTTTGTTTAACAAGCTCGGAAGCTCTTTTAATCCAAGCATGCAGAATAAATGCGTTTTGCTTTCAACCACTCAAGTGTAGAACTGAAAGCAAAAATCGTGACTTGGCCAACACGTTTTTCGACACCAGTTGTATGTATTTACCATTGCAACCAAACCTTTTCAGTTTGACTAACCAGGTATGATTCCTTTGGTTGACATTTATAAGAAAGCTGTTCTAAAGCAGTGTTACAGTCACCACCAATCTGAAAATCACTAATGTCGTACATTTTTTTCTGGCAGGTAAAAATCACACCTCACGTGTCAGGATCTGTTAATCCCGTCTGGGATTCTGTGGTGGAGTTTCTGGTCAAAGATTTCACAAAGGTGAGGGACAAGCATTTTAGTGTGAGGGGATATCTTCCAGATAGAGTGATGACAAACTTTTCAAAGAAAACCTGTATTTTTATTGTAGTAAAACGTGAAGTGTTTGTTGTTTTTTCAGACCAGCGTCTCCTTTTTGGTGTATGACCGTGATGTTAATTGGCAAGGCCAGTCAGATGACTTCATGGGTTCGTGTAACCTGGAAATGACCCTAGTGAGGAATATGCTACTTCAATCTTTGATTCTCCAGAGCTGAATTATAGAAAATAAGTGAAAAACATTGAGGATAATCCTTATACTTGAGATAACTGTAGAGGTTGATGAAACGCCCGTGTGGTGACTGATGCCAATTGATTCCTAATCGCAATCTTTAGCCTTGAACGTCTTTAATGGCGGTTTTTCCACTTTAAATCGATTTAGAATCAAAGTAACGTCGTTAATAACAAAAAAAGATGAAATGTCGAATTTGGTTCAAGCTAAGAAAGCAGCCGGATGCCCCTCTTGCATTGTTTCACTGCGTCGTCAAGTATCCGTTAGTCTGGCGGAGTGAAACATTACACGAAAACCTCGGCTGTGTTTGCGAGCTAAGTAGAGCTAGAAAAAGACATAAGTAGAAGTCCATTTATAACAAGCAAGATTTACATCTATAATCTTTATCTAGCAGCATTGTTGCCTAAGTGGTGGCTTGGATGATAACCCTGGAACAACAGCAGCAAACAATGCTGGAAAACAGTAACTGTTATCATTTTCGCAATAAATCCTCCAAAACAGGCTCCTTATGTAAAGTTAATGATTAACTATAACGAATAAGCAAAACACTGGTTCAGTCACTTCTGTCTGATTCCAAGTGAAAAAGAACTGTTTCCTTCGGTTAAATTTGTCGTTAGAAGATTGTGTTCAAATAAGAGTGTCTTTTTTTATGCATTACAGGAAGAACCTGTGATCATAAAGCGGAAGATCGAGTTGAAGTACAAAGTGTACGGCAAGAAAAGGTCAGAGGATTCTACCATGAACGCAGGCTCGCTATTAGTGTCAGCAGTGTTTCAGCCTATCGAATCGGTCGGTAAATCAGGTGAGGTAACGACACAGTTTGATATCAGTTCAACAAAACAGAACTCAGACTCCAACACCATAACTGTCAACACTTACGTTACATTTTAGGGGGTTTAGCAGGTTCTTATCATGACAGATCAATAAAGCATAGTTTTGGAAAGGCAATGAAAATTCAAAAATTCCTTCTTGTTTGTTGATATGTGTGTCTATTTTTGTCAAGTTTGTTTTTTGTTTGTTTTCCAGGAACAATTTACAGTGTAACTTTTGCTGTGATTCAGAATTATCAGTAACGCAGCAAGAGCTTTACTGTTGCACACTGTCTAGTTATGCAACGCTTTCGAATGGTATCCCACAAGTCACTTGTATTGTCACGGTCTAGACATAAGCCTTTAGGCGAGTATGTATACCAACAAAATACAAGTGACAAGACCACGTTGCATAACTATTTTATACCATGCCATAGAAAATACAGTGGCCAACACAAACAATGCGACGTACGCGCAGCGCATGATGGGAAGATTGGGTGTAATACCGTCGAATGTACAACGACTTTCCTATATTCTGATTGGCTGTATTTTCTATGGCACGGTATAAAACAGCTTGATCTCTTCAATGTTACAAACCATGTTGAGGACAAGAGAATAAACTGCATTTAACTGTATTTTTGTCATTTGAAATCCAGAGAAAGAATCATTAGCTGGTGGAGTAGTGGATGGTGAAGACATCGATGAAATAAACGTGAGTTTACTTATGTCCTTCTTTCTCGTATGCCACATATTTACCAACGATAGGTTGTTGAGGTGGCCCACTTTTCCCTGCGCTTTGCTGTGAAGCCGAAGCTCCCATATGCTTTGAGTTAGGCTCTTGCGTAAAAGACTGGTTCATGGACATTCTATGACACCCTTACACCTGTCTGTAATAAAACAAGGAGGAATGTGAGGGAACTGGCCACTAGACAGATAATTGCCTGTGTTCAAGGCCCCGTCCTCACTGCGCCTGAGAAATTTAGAAACGTTATTTTCACCTTGAAAACGCATCAAATGTTTTTCGTCCACACTAAGCTAGAAAAATTTAAAAACGCAACAACAACAACAACAACGCAAACATCTTGGATTTGCGTTTGAGGAAAACTCGGGCAGGGAAATCACCTGATTATCGTGATGTCATCAGCCAGTTTTTTTAAAAGCTTCGTTTTCAAAATGTTTCTCGTCCACACTGAAACGCAAAGCCCCTCGTTTTCAAATTCCTCCGGTTAGAAGAGCGTTTTCGAAAAGCTCCGTTTTCGTGACGGATTAGTGTGGACGGTAGGCCTAACCGTAGAAATAAAGCTGCGTTTTCAAATTACTAAGCCGCGGTGACATGAAATGTGACCACTGCTTTTAAATGGTTTATTTTATCGATTGAACGCTAGGTAATAGGTTTGAGAGAAAACATCAAGTAACCATAGTTGTTTGAACAATGTTTTTCTTTTTTTTTTTTGTACATTTTAGGAACACGCCAAGAAGCACACGATGAAGAGCAGTATGAAGATCAAGAGACAAGTCGAGGAAATGATGTTAATCAAAGGTAAATGTTAACGTTACGCCATTCAACTGAAGAGGTAATTTGGGCACTTAACAATTTCAGTTTTTGTTTCCCCAGAGCTTGGAGTTTTGGTGATTACAATTCTTCAAGGTAAAGACATGGCTGCTATGGACAGCAATGGTAAGCTAGCATGGGGTTACGTTTTTAGACAGATAAAGTTTGTAACAGAAGGCTGGCGTTTGTAAATAAGCTGCGAATGATTTGCAGTGCTGGCGACCTTACTTTACGTTCCTGTTCCATTTGGTTCTTGACTCTGGCTTCTGTTGCATGAACCGACCAAGGATAGTGCTAACGTCAATCCACTGGATCAGATGATAGTCCAACGTGGATTACCTCCACCGCACGAATTTTCTCCGATGAGCTTTATATAGCCTGTCCCGGGCTCTCGGCCAGTGGGGACGATCGAAAAAGCGGGCGGGCGACGAGCGAGGTCTGGGAGAGAAAAAGGAGAGAACTCGCTTTCTCGGCAGACTAAGCTTTATATTTCTTTGTGTCAAGTTACGTTCATTAACTATGCCACTTCTGTTCTCGTTCCAACGAGAGTTAATGTTAATGTTTGATATCCCCACAGGTCTAAGTGATCCATTCTGTGTTGTGCGAGTTAATAACGCGAAGAAGTTCAAAACCAGCGTGGCTTATGAAACGCTGTCTCCCGTGTGGAATGAGTCTGTTTCCATCGCCATGCCGCAAGAGGACGACAAGATATCCCTTGTAAGTTCACGTCCTTGTTCTAGCACCTAGTGAGCATGGTCGCACGCCAGTGGAGGTGATGTGAGTTCCGTTTGATGTTTATTGCATGCGTCTGTTCATTTTAGGTCATTTCAGGATGAGTGTGTATATATGTATACGGAGAGATTCCACGAACTTATGCACGAGCTAACTTACCGAATTTTCTCTTCCCAGTTTGTTTTACGATCTGTTATTTTTTATGCAGGACGTCTTTGACAAAGATGTGTTTCAGAATGATTTCATGGGAACAGTTTCATTGACAGTGGAGGAAATAAAGGAAACCTCCAAGGTTTTCTTTCATTTTGTTTTTTTAAATAACCCTTTATTATTCACTGAAAAAAGGTAACATACAACACAATTTCAAAAAAAAAAAAATTACAAAAAATTAAAATGCAACAACTTACAAAAAAAAAATTACAACTAGTTAAAATAGGTAGCTGAAAAGATCTACGAATTACGTTCTTACACTCACAAGAATCGAACAAAACAAAGTGCTCTAAAGAGTAACAAGGTCTCGAATCTTCTTTTTGTCTGTCCCGAGCTTGTTTTTCAAAAATTTGAGATAGGAAGTAACCTCCAAGATTTCCTATTTAATTATTTTTAATGTTCATTCGCTTTTAAATTCCCAACACTCAATCGTTCTGTTATCTATTTTTTCATATAATTATTTAACGGTTTAGAGGATTACGTGAAGATTACAAGCCATTTCCTTGGGTGGCCATACCAGTTTTAGATGCTACAACAAATTAAAGCACGTTGTGCTCATTATTTATGCCATAATTCCTTCCACAGAAAGGAGGAGCTCAGTGGTTTAAACTGCAAGAAGCTGAATCAGGAGAAATTCAAGTTCAATTTAAAGTATCCAAACCAGGCGAACAGGTAATCAGTGTCCCTTCAAGTAAAAAGGCAAATGTTTAGCTGAACATGTTACGCAGATTTGAAAATTACCCCACCTTGACATCATCAGTGACGTCATACTTGCAAACTCTTATCCAGTCAGATGACTTACGTAAGAAGCCAAACTATTTATAGTCGTCTGAACTCAGTGTCACTTTAAAGCTGCTCAGGTGATTAATGGACGCGTTTTTCAATCGTCTCACGAAACTTTTGCACTTCAGCATTTTCTAAACACAACTGCTTACTGCGCTAGTGATTACTCAATTAAAAAAATAGAGTTTGCAACATTGAATTGATGAATCCTAGTGAAAATTGTTGCTTTATACAACACTTTTGTGATATTTCACTGCGTCGCAAATGTTGACTACGGTTCATCTTACTAGGATGAGCCTGACAAAGCAGCGGAGTCACAGCCTGGAGAAAGCGGCAATGACTCAGGAATCAGTGACACTGGTGAACAAACTGAGGTGGTCAAAGACGTGTTTGATCTTACACTTGACAAGATGGACGGTGAGGGGTGTTGTTGATAAATTTGCAAGCTTTTGTGAAAGCGTTGTCATTATCGTTATCTTTCCATGTGTCACAGTCTCACTGGTCGTCAACTTTTTATTCCTTGACAGAATACATAGAAAGCCAGATTCCGCCATTGTTTTATGGTGTGTCAGGAGAAATCATTCAGGGCTCAGACATTACAGGTAACCGATAATAGTCAACAGGTGACCAAGGAAAACCCATCCCACCCTAGAGAAAAAGTTGGAGCTTGAACCCAGACCTCGAGACCTCCAGCCCAGTACACTAAATGTACTATTCAGGGCCAAATCCAGGTTCTGTTGCTCATTGTCTGTGCCAGCTGTTTTCTGGACTTGCTAAAGAACACGATATATCGTTACAGTGCAATACTGATGTGACATCTTTCCAAGTTGTCGTGAGTGCTTGAGCTATTTTTTAAATGGATCATAATAATCAGTTCAGTAACACTGTTTCTTTGCTCTGGTTCTTTTTTGACTCTCTTCGCGTTATGTTTTCTGCAGGTTGGGGGACGTTTCAGATTAGAGCAAGAGTTGAGATGTAAGTAGGAGAAATTGTCATAATGAGGTTATTTCCAACAATGATCAATGTTCACGTTCTCCGTGATATATTGTGAAGGAGATACGATAATCTCTTGGGGGAGGAGTGTTGTGTGACGAACCAAATAACAGCTGACAAGGAGACAAGGAG